>NC_051321.1:49543856-49846886 GCF_015220235.1 Choloepus didactylus
ACTGGAAAAATCCAATCAGTTAAACAAGGGCAATTCTAAAGGTCTGTCATAAATGGAACCAAGTGTCAAAGAAGAGCCTTAACATAATGTCAATTAACAATAAAACCCTAGGTAAGAGAGAGAAACTGACCTTCAAGTAAATGCATCAAGATAATCAGATGCCTAGAGACCAGCAAAAAATTATAATCCATACTAAGAAACAGGAAGATTTGACCCAGTTAAAGGAATTAAAAATTTGGAGGAGACACAGTATTTGAAACAACTAATTATGATGTTTAAACAGATTTCCTAAATCAAGTGAAGGAAATGAGGGAATAGATGGCTGAAGAGAAAAGGATAAGAAGAAGATACTGGGTGAGCATAACAAAGAACTTGAAAGTATAAATAGAAACATAACAGAACTTATGGAAATGAAAGGCATAATAGAAGAGATTAAAAATATGCTAGAGACATACAACAGCAGAGCTGAACAGGCTGAAGAAACAATCAGCAAACTAGAAGAAGGACTATTGAAATCTTACAGACAGAAGAACAGGTAGAGAAAAGTATGGAAAAAATTGAGCAGGGTCTCAGGGATTTGAATGATAGCAGGAAGTACACAGACATATGTGTCATAGGTAACCCAGAAGTAGAAGAAAAGGGAAAAGGAAAGAAAGACTATTTCAGGAAATAAGAGACTCATCTTAGACCCAAAGATAGAAATAGGTAGAAAGTGGAAGATATTCCATGAAACAAGTAACCAAAAAAAGAGCTGGGGTAGCTATACTAATATTGGACAAAATAGATTTTAAATGCAAAACTGTTACAAGGACAAAGAACACTATATATTAATAGAAGGGGCAATTCACTTAGAAGAAACAACAATCATAAGCATTTATACACCTAAACAAGGTCCCCCAAAGTACATGAGGCAAACACTGGCAAAACTGAAGGGAAAAATGAATGTCTCTGAAATAATAGTTGGAGATTTCAATATTCTACTCTTGTCAATAGATATGACATCTAGACAGAGGATAAGTAATGAAATGGAGAATTCGAATAATATGATAAATTAACTAGGGCATATACAGCACATTGCACTGCAAAACAGCAGGATATACATTCTTTTCAAGAATTCATGGACCATGCTCCAGGATAGATCACATGTTGGGTCACAAAACAGCAGAGAACTGGGAAATTCAAAATATATGGAAGTTAAATAACACACTCTTAAATAAATTAGTGGGTGTGCCAGTTTGAATGTAGTATGTCCCCCCAAATGCCATTATCTTTGATTTAATCTTGTGTGGGCAGACTTATCAGTGTTAATTAGATTGTAATTCTTTGCGCCCTACCCAACTGTGGGTGATTACTCTGATTGGATAATGTTCATGGAGGTGTTGGCCCACCCATTTAGGGTGGGTCTGAATTAAATTACTGGAGCACTATATAAGATCAGACAGAAGAAGCAAGCTGCTACAGCCAAGAAGGACACTGAAGAACGCCCAGAAGCTGAGAGAGGAACTGCAGTTTGATGACAGCTGTCAGAAGCAGACTCTTGCACAGGAGAAGCTGAGAGAGGACAAATATCCCAAGTGCAACTACGAGTGACATTTTTGAGGAACTGCAGCCTAGGGAGGAACATCCTGGGAGAAAGCCATTTTGAAACCAGAACTTTGGAGCAGACGCCAGCCACATGCCTTCCCAGCTAACATAGGTTTTCTGGACACCATTGGCCATCCTCCAGTGAAGGTACCCGATTGCTGATGTATTACTCTGGACACTTTATGGCCTTAAGACTGTAACTGTGTAACCAAATAAACGCCCTTTTATAAAAGCCAATCCATTTCTGGTGTTTTGCATTCCAGCAGCATTAGCAAACTAGAAGAGTGGGTCAACAAAGAAATTGCAAGAGAATTCAGTAAATATCTTGAGATGAATGAAAATGAGAACATAACATATCAAAACTTATATGATACAGCGAAGGCAGTGATGAGAGGGAAATTAATAGTCCTAAATGCCTATATTAAAAAGGAGGAAAGAATTAAGATTTAAGACCTAACTGCATATGTGGAGGAACTAGAAAAAGAGCAGCAAACTAATCCCAACCTAAGCAGAAGGAAAGAAATAACATGGATTAGAGCAGAAATAAATGAAATTGAGACTCTAAAACCAAAAGAGTTGATTCTTTGAGGTCAATAAAATTGACAACTGTGTACTGGAGGAACTAGAAAAAGAACAGCAAACTAATCCCAATGCAAGCAGAATGAAAGAAATAATGAGGATTAGAGCAGAAATAAATGAAATTGAGAATCTAAAACCAGTAGGGTTGAATATTTGAGAACAGTAAAATTCACAAACCCTTAGCTAGACTGACAAAGATAAAAAGAGAGAAGACACAAATAAATAAAATCAGCAGTGAAAATGGGGACATTACAACTGATTCTGCAGAAATAAAAAGGATCATGAGAGGATACTTTGAACAGCTATATGTCAAAAAATTAGACAACTTAAATGGAACGGATAAATTCCTAGAAAGGAATTCCAATCAAAACTGCAATGGCCTACTTTGAAGACATGGTAAAGCCAATTGTCAAATTTATTTGAGAGAGTAAGGGGCCACAAATAGCCAAAAAATTCTTGAAAAAGAAGAAATTTTGGAGGACTCACACTTCCTAACTTTAAACAAAGCTACAGTGGTCAAAATGGCATGGTACTAACATAAAGTTAGATATATTGACCTATGGAGTCGAATTGAGAGTTCAGAAATAGACTCTCACATCTGTGGCCAATTGATATTTGACAAGGCTGCCAACTTCATTCAACTTGGACAGAGTAATCTCTTCAACAGATGATGTTGGGAGAACTGAATATCCATATACAGAAGTATGAAAGAGGATCCCTATCTTACATACTCTTTATACAAAAATTAACTCAGAATGGATCAAAGACCAAAATAGATGAACCAGGGCCATAAAACTCCTAGAGGAATGTGTAGAGAAGCATCTTCTAGCTCTTGTAGTAGGCAGTGGTTTCTTAGACTTTACACCTATAGCATAAGAGATAAGTGGGACCTCCTCAAACTTAAAAACTTTTGTGCTTCAAATGATTTTGTCAAGTCAGTGAAAAGGCAGCCTACTCAATGGTAGAAAATATTTTTTAACCACATATCCAGTAATGGCTTAATATGTAGAATATATATAAACAAATCCTACAAATCAACAATAAAAAGACAAATAACCAAACTAAAAGATGGGCAAAAGACTTAAGGCTAAAAAGCACATGGAAAGATACTCAACATCACTAGCTATTAGGAAAACACAAATCAAAGCTATGAGATATCATTTCACACCTACTGTAATGGTCACTTAAAAAAATAGAAAACTACAAGTGTTGGAGAGGATATGGAGAAACAGGAACACTCATTCACTGCTGATGGGATTGCCAAATGGTGCAGCCACTGTGAAAAACAATTTGGGGGTTCCTCAGGGAGCTAAATTAAAGAAATACCATGTCATCCGGCCTCCCACTGCTAGGTATATACACAGAAGAACTGAAAGCAGGGATGCAAACAGACATTTTCACACCAACGTTCATAGAGGCATTACTCACAATTGCCAAAAGATGGAAACATCCCAAGTGTCCATCAACTGACGAATGGATGAAGAAGACATAATATATACATGTGATGCAATATTATTCAGCTGTAAAAAAGTAATGAAGTCCTGATACAGGTGACAACATGAATGTACCTTGAGGTATTATTATATTATGTTGAGTGAAATAAACCTGACATAAAAGGACAAAGATTGTAGTATCTCACTGATATGAACAATTATGATAAGAAACTCATAGAGTTAGAATCTAAAATATAGATTAGTAGGCAATAGAATGGTGGTAGAGAATGGGTTGCTAATTTGCTAATGCTTCATTTTTATTGAATTTCTATTTAGGTAGATTGTAAATGTTTGGAAATGGGTAGTGGTGATGGTAGCACATTATTTAAGTGTAATTAACAGTGCTGAATTATGCTTGTGAATGTGGTTGAAAGGGAACATTTTGGGTTGTAGATGTAACCAGAAGGAAAGTTAGAAGATAAAACATGGGATGAAAAAAAAAATCTTGGTGTCATGGTATCAGCTTATGAATGTATCGGGCAGTGAACCCATTGCTTGGTAACATACGTAAAGCACATAACACATATATTGGCACTCAGTAAGCTCTCAATCAACATTGGTCTTTATTATAGTTGTCCTTTTTAGTTATTATTATTATTTTTCCAAATTTTATGCTTGGTCTTATCTTAATTGAACTTTTTTGCAGATTATGACATTAATAATTATTAGGGAAAAAGCAGCTAGAAATCGGTTTTATTATTCTCCAGATTTTTAGGAAAACTCCTTTGACTTCTGTGTTCATGATATTAAAATGGACTAGTATGGAAAACATTTTCCAGGTAATTTTGAAATTATATTTTAAAATGGTTTAATTATGCTGGGAATAAATTCTGTTTCATTGCTTCTTTAAAAAAGTTTTCCATTTAATGTTCTTAATCACTTAATTCTGATAGAAGGATATTTTATACATGCCCCCATGGAGTATATGTTCTGAATGGGGTGAAATAGTTTTAGTTTTGATGTTGTTTTATTAAGTGTTTTAAAAATTTATCTGAGTATTTAAAATTATCATTTCTTGATGGATAGGAAAGAATAAAACAGATTTTTTTCTGTCATTAGAAGGGACCTAGGATTGTTTAGATAAGTGTCTTTTATACTTGTTTTATCACTCAAGAAATATAGTCCTAGGAAATTTAAGTGACTTTCCTATATAAGGAAAAGTAAGGAGAGTAGAGGGAGATGGGAGGTAAAATTTAAGTCACTGAAGTTAAACATTTTCCCCAAATATTAGTAGATTGACAGTATTCCTGAAGTGTTTTTTACAGTTATTTACAATCTTAATACATATAAATTGATGATATCTTATTAATGATTGTTTCTAAGTTAGTGTAGTAATGCCTCCTTACCATACCATCCAGATGAAATAAAATCCTAAAAGTGCTATTAAAGTATACAGTAGAAAATAATAGCATAAAGTTAAATAATTTAATTTTCATCAGTGCAAGAGTTTGCAGAGAAAGTTGTAATTGGAAAATGATAGAAACTCTCTTAGAGATTTAAAAAAAAATTTTTTTTTCTCTTAGAGATTTTGAAGAGGTTTGTTGATAATTACAAGGACTGTGGCTGTGGGAAATATGCTGACTCTCTTTTATTCTAATGTCCCTTCAAAATAGATTTCTTTTACTTCACTGCAGATGCAGCTCTAGCTCTGACAATAAGTATTTGTGATTTGCTAATCACAAAGAAGATGGTAGAAATGGGCAGAAAGAAAGCTGTATGGAGTGGAAAGCTAAGTAGAGAGAGACAGGAGATTGATTTCTTGAAGAAATTGGTAAGACAAAATAGAGGACAAGCATTAAAGAGGATGTGTGTCCATGTGAGAATGATTTCCAGAGACAGATCAGTTACAAAACACTCAAAGGAAGGGAGAAAGAAATCGGGACATATTAATTCCTACCCAGACTAACTTCCAGTGAAAGTGTTGGGGATGTTGGTGGAGCACAGTAGGAAAGGAATGTGGAGGGCTGCCAGCTGTGTGTGTACCTGGGTTTTCCTTGAATCCACAGTCCGTAACTCAGGAAAGCCCAAATACTGGTAAAATGGCTTTGGACTATATTTTATGATATAGCTAATCAATTTGTTATGCTATGCTAGGAATGTTCACATATGTTCTCATTTTGGAAGAGACCTAAAATATTTTTAGTTGTGAACAGTTTGCTGAAATCAGTGTGATAATTATGGATCTGACTTGCAAAGCCACAGAATGTTCGTTTGCAGAACTGAGAATGCAATGTAGGTTTCCTGATACCATGTCCAGTCTTCCATTTATTTCCTGCTTTTGAAACCCTTTTCTTTTAAAAGTGGAAAACCATTTGGAATACTGAAAGGAGCAGTGAATTTGGAAAATGCTTATAAATGTGAGAAATTTGTTGCATTATTAAAGAGACAACTTATTTCAATTATGACTTTATTATCTATAGAATGGGCTCACTAACATCTATTTTACATATTTTTTGAGGAATTAAAGAGGTAATACATTTATGTAAAATGCTTAACATGATGCCTGGCATATAACAAATACTTAATAAATAGCAACTGTTGTTATTTTTTACATTTCATCTCAGTGATCGAATTGCTATTTGATTCCTTCTTGAAGCAGCATAAAGAACAGAAGCCTTCATCTCTCATGGATTTGCATTGTGCGTTTGGGAAGGTGGTAAACAGGTGGTTTTCAGGCATTCCCAGATGCAGACTATCCTCTACACACTCTCTCATTCCTGCTTTAGTCTAGTCTCATACTCTACCCTCCAAAGATATTTTAAGAGATAAGTGTATCTAAATATAAACATGAATAGTTTTTCTCACAGGCAAGTTTAGGATGAAATTTTGATGATCATAGCTATATAGAATTCCCTTGGGCTTAGCCAACTTGGCAAAGCCATGAATGGGAAAATACGTGAAATTTAGATGTTTCAGTAACTTATTTCTAGAAATTTCTCTAAACTGTAGACTAGGGTGGACAAATCTATTCTGTAAGAGAGATGAGGGAAAAGACAGTGAGGGGCAAAATGTTCTAGTTGCTTCTGTGAAATCCAGTCTTCTTTTCTTCCTAGCAGAAATAAAGGGACATTGGTTGGCTTTTCTTATAGGAGTGATGGCCATTTTACTCCTTCTAATAGGATATATGTGAGAGTCACTAGGAATGCCTTCCTAAAAAGCTCTTTAAAGGGAGTTACTTCTGTGGCACAAGCCAGTTTTATATTTATTGTCCCAGCTTCCTCCTTCTAAGAACACATTTTGGGAGCTCTAGTACCATAATGCATCATGAATCATTTGAGTAGGGAATCCATGTGCTAGGGAATGATGCAGCAGAAAGAGAAAAGGAGTTTTGGTGGTTGGTGTTTTGGAGATGCCAAACCTGCATTAGTCAGCCTGTATCTGGAAAGGATTTAATTCTGAACTTGTATGCAACTGTTACTCTTTGACACATCTAACTCTTAACTTAGAGAGAAGGAGAGCAAGATAGGACTGGAAAAGAGGAAAACAGCTAAAGAAAGATAAAGATGGCTTGAGACAGATGTGCCTTTAATCTTATATTTTAGGCTAGTTAAGATCTTTAAATAAGGTTACCACACAGTACATTTGAATTTTTGCTTCCTGCCTGACATGGTGTTCTGCACATAATTAAAGTTCGCCCAATATTTTACAAAACTAAATTTCAGTAGTGCTGGTAATACAAATCTATGTTAAGTTGCTCTCTAGGAAATCGTGCTTTAAATTATATATTTATGTGAGAGTACACGTGTTTAAAAGTGAAAATTTATCTTTGTTTTTTGTCACTAAACAATTTTAGATTACCTTTTAAGAATAATGGACTATTTTAATATTTTCTGGAATATAAATATGCTCAACAGGTTAAATGTCTTTAATTAATAACAAAACTATCATTTCACTGGTGTTAATAGTAATTGAAATAGAGATTATGATTTTTTCTGAAGAAATTAATGTCTAGAAAATCTTATATTCCTGCATAAAAATTAGATTTCCATGAATTTTCTAAAGATCAAATTTTACAAAATTTGCAAAAGAGAGTAAAGTAAGTTTATGTGAACAGCTGTTATTTTCAAAGTGGTACCCAAGTGAGGGGAGAAATCTGTTATTTGCCACCTGCTCACAATAGTGTAGCTTGGATTCTCAGAAACAAACTATTAATGCTGGAGTTATGTTATGGTTTTTCTTTGCCATCTGGAACTGTGCAAGGCTGCCTCATTTTGATGGGCCAGCATTGACTCAACAAAGAGAAAGAGGAATGAAGAGGAGAGTTACTCCAGAGTGGGCAAGCTGCCAGTAGCAGTTAGTGGAATTATCTTTTATCTCTGAACATTTTTAATAAACAAACATAAAAGATCTCTCTGAATACACAGGACATACCTTTTCCATACCTTTTCAGAAAAAGACAAGGATGAATTCTTACTATAGTCACAAGCAGTAAACACCAGCAGAAGAAAAGATACATCTCTAAAACATCACAAAATGTTAAAACAAAATTTCAGTGAAAACCTCATAGTTTCTCAGTGATCTTTGTAGAGTCTGTTTTTGAGTGTCGATCTAAGGCACCCAGGAGAATGTTGCATTAGAATATTAATGTTTGAAGAGGAAACATTAATTATCCATCCAAACATCTTAACTTTTAGCCAGGCTTTCAGGGAAAGAACGATTTTAGGATTAAATGTCAGATTTTCTTCTTTGTACTTGTGTGACTTGGATGAGTCATTTAACTTTCTCAGATAAGCTAGTCTTATCTATACCACTAAGCCAGAATTTTCTTATATATAAAATGCTGATGACTGCTGTATCTGTCTCTCAGACTGATATTACTATGTATCACAGCCTTTTATATGCAAGTATTAGATAAACAGTAGGAAAAAAATTTAAAAGTTATGTGTACACCCTCCACTGTCCTTCAAGTCAATCCATATTTTTGTTTCCTTCAACAAGAATTTATGTTCTAACAAATCCTACTCAGTGGCTATGAGTAGTATTTTTGGTAGTTTATTTCATTATTTCAGTCAATCAAGTATTTTTTAAGAACTCAGATATGCCTAGCGTTGTTTTGTTAGTTAGACATTCAGATTTTATGTTCTTGTTTGGAGAGTAAGAAAAGTGTTTAGTTAAGAATACATTAAGAATACATGGTAGCTTATATGCTTTTCAGTTTTGAAAGATGCGTATGGTAAGGTTTGTTGTCTTTTCTGCAGTTTTGCATAGTAAAAATACCCTAAAATAAACAAAGAAAAAGGAGAGAAACCACAATTAGATCCTCCTGTTGGGTGGAAGTAAATACATGCTCAAGATGGTAAGTGTTCCCACTCCCACCTTCCCTTAGTAGTGTTCATTTTCTGAAATGAAGGAAAAGCCATCCAGGTTCTCAGGCTCAAATATTTATACTTTGGGCATAAGTCAAGGCATATAATCCTACATATTTCCTGTTATGAAAAAATTATATTGCAACATTTCTGTTTCATATGATGTGTTTCAGAAACCCCTGAAACATCAGAGAATGACTCTCCAACATTTCTTTATAATGCAATATATCAGCTATAAAGAGCCAAACTTAAGTCCCTTATCTGCACATCTAGGTATGTGACATATATTGAGACATATGTGACACTGAACCCAAATGTCTAAGTCACTGCTCTCTGGTTTGCTGCCATATGGTATAAGTATTTACATATACCCTCATAAACTCTTTAGTGATGTGGGTTATAGGGAAAAGCATTCATTTATTTTATTTAATACAGGGTAATCTACATACAAATTATGATTTCCGTGGAATACTAAATTCGGCTTTATTCTCAATACTTACACCAGTCTCACTAACTTCGCTGGGTTTTCTGATGAAAAAGCAGAGAGAAGACAGATGTGGGTCTTAGAGGATTCAGGAAAATGGTATTAACCTCCTGTTGTCTGTAGTGTCTGAAGCCCAGCTCAAAAAAAGCAAGCTTTTACAAAAGTTTTACCTCTCCACTTTTACAGTGTCCTTTGTTTCTTTCTAGTTAGGTATCCTCTCTCATTCCATTACTGTAACAATCCTCTCCCCACCATAATCAGTGGGGGTGAAGGGATGTTGGTAAATTCACTCTACTTTTTCCTCAAGGTTTTTTTGTTCCTTCCAGCAATGGAATCAGACAGGATAGGGTTGCTGGTTCTGTTTAAGCACAGAGTTTTCAGTTTTTCTCAATACACTTATCAGGATTAAATATAAAACAGGTCTACAGTAAACAAAAAGTCCTAAAATTCTCCTGCCCAGAACAATTATTTTTTATATAGCACTAAATCATTCCATGTTAATCCTTTGCTTTTGCCTGCGCTTTTCCTATACCTTCCATCTCTAATGATATTTTTTAATTGGATGATTATGTGGAGAGTACTTGTGGCCAATACAATCTAAATTAGTATGTTTATTCAGTCTTTGCTGAGTTCTTGACTACACTTGGCTATGCCCCAGATGTACTCATGGCTCTTATCACTCTTATAGTTGCAAAAAGCAAATGATTTCATAGTTTCCTTTTATTTTGTATATTTTCTATACTTGTAGAGATTGTTCAGATGTATTGTATTGTATTGTTAAAATGTATTGTAGAGTTTTTTTTCTGAAATTTCTAACGTAACTCACTATTCATTTTCTAGTTTTAACTTTTTATCAAAGTTATGCATACACAGAGTTTAAAAAGTCATAGCTTATGCTGAAGACTTAAATTAAAAAACCTCTGTTTTTTTTCCCCTCTCCTATACCCAATTCCAATTTTTTCCCCCAAGAAACATCCACTCTCAGGATTCCACCTGTTTTCTGTGACATTTACATCCATATTTCCGAACAACAGATTTTTCTTTATTTTTTAGTTTTAGATATTATATATTGATGTTTTTTTGTTTGTTTTACTCTGGGAGAATTGTATTAAACTTGAATATGTTCCCCTCCCAATACTCAAACACTTCATTTCCTCCAATTTTCCCCAAATAATTATAGTATACTGCTTGCTTACAACTATAGGCATTGCTATTATTATTATGCTATTATTTGTGTTCCCATTTGAGCCATATAATGCACCACAATTACCCTTTTGTTACTGTACAACCTTTTGATTATCCTGAAATTAATAATTTGCCTAATTTCTCAGTTTTCTATATCCTAATGAGTTCTAAAATTGGCCTCTAGAATTGTAAATAGTCTCTCAGTATATTCAAATGCTTTGGCTGTTTCATCAGTTTCTTTTTCTCTGGACACATGCCCCTTGGATCCTTCATGCTCCTCCTTTAGACTGCAGTAGTCTCTCTCTGTGTGTCTGCTGCATGAATGTCACACTGGGATGTCACTTAACCTATAATTCTGGAGATTTCCTTCATGTTTCACCTGTACTGGTACCATGTCTTCCTCTTTCCTGCCTTGTTCTGGAGAACACCTTCTGCATGCTTACTGAGAGAGGGTATGTGAGAGCTGTGTTTTTTTCTGATTTTGTGTGTGGAAGTATCTTTGATGATTTCAGAATCATCTAAGTATTGTCCTTATTTTTTCTGGCTTCCAGTTTTGCTTTAGAGAAACCCTAAGACTTTCTTATTTCAGATCTTTATGTGGTATGTGATCTGTTTTTATCATAAAGTTTCCAAGGTTAATTTGTGTTGTAGGATGGATCAGTAATCTGTTCCTTTATAGTTCCAAATAATATTTCATTATGTGGATATACCACCTTTTGTTTATCCATTCTCCAGTTAATGAACATTTGCTTTGGCAGTATAAATTTTGGTGCTGTGAATATTCACAAATACTGCTTTCTGTGGACACGTATTTTTATTTCTCCTGGGCAGTAACTAGGAGTAGAAGCACTGGGCTGTAGGGTCAGCAAATATTTAACTTTTTAAGAAACTGCCAAGCCATTTTCCAAAGTAGCTGTAGTATTTACACTCCTGCCAGCAGTGGTTTAAGAGCTTCAGTTTTTCCACACTTTGCCAACACTCATATTGGTTATAATTGTACTAGGTTATATGTAGCGGTTCATAGTTTTGATTTGCATTTTTCTGAAGGCTAATGCCACTGAGCGTCTTTTTGTGTGCTTATTAATATCTTCTTTTGTGCAATACCTATTCAAAAATAATTTGGCCATTTTTAAGAAATTGGATTCTTTGTCTTATTGAGTTTATTTATATAGTATGGATTCAAGTCTATTTAGAGATAATATGATTTGCCAATATTTTCTCCCACTCTGTAGCTTTACATTTTTTTAAATGAAGAGAAAAACTTTAAATTTTTCTGATGCTCATTATATCAATTTTTATTTAAAAAAATTTGTTGGCATACTTAAGAAATCTTTGCCTGATACAAGATCACAAAACTTTTCGTCAGTGCTTTCTTCTACAAGTTTTATTTATTTTGTTCTTACCTTTAAGTCTGTTATCCGTTTTGAGATAAGTTTCATCTTGGTGTAAGGTAAGGGTCTAAATTCATGTTTTTACGTGTGGATATTCACTTGTCCAGTATAATTTGTTGAGAAGACTATCCTTTCCCCATTGAATTGTGTTGACAGCTTTGTTGAAAATTGATTGACCATAAATATAAGGATTTATTTTTGGACTTTCTGTTTAGTTGTATTGATCCTCGTGTTTAACTTTACACCAGTATCACACTGTCTTGGCTACTGTAGCTCTCTAGGGTATTATAAAATTGTAATGAGGACATAACCATATCGATCATTCCTAGCCATGAATGTGTAATGTCTCTCCAATTATTTATATCTTCCTTAATTTATGTCAACAATATTTTGTAGTTTTCAGTATACAGATCTTTCACTTCTTTTGTTAAATTTATTCCTAAATATTTTATTCTTTTTGATAATATTGTGAATGGAATTTTTTTTTAAATTTCAATTTTGTATTCTTTGTTGCTAATGTGTGTACAAATACAATTGGTTTTTGTGTTGTGATTCTTTATCTTTCACACATGCTAAAACTATTCATTCTAGTAGTTATTTTGTAGATTCCCAAGGATTTTCTACATACAGGATCATGTTATCTGCAAATAAAGAAATGTTTGCTTCTTCTTTTCCAATCTGGATGACTTTAATTTTTATTTTGTGTTTTATTGCACTGTCCAGAACCTCCAGTAAAATGTTAAAAAGAAGTAGTGAGAATGGACGTACTTGTTTTGTTTTTATCTTAGGGCAAAAGCTTTTGGTCTTTGATGTTAAGTGTGATTTTTTGCTGTAGATTTTTTTGTGAATGCCATTTAACAGGTTGGAGAAGTATCTATTCCAAGTTTGCTGAGGGTATTTACCCTGAATGGATATTGGATTTTGCCAAATGCCTTTTGTGTATTTATTGAGAAGGCATGTTGGTGTTTTTCCTTTATTCCATTAATATGAAGTATAAAATTGATTTTTGACATTAAATCAATCTTGCATACCTGGGATAAATACCATTTGGTCATGGTGTGTAATATTTTTATATGTTAATATATTTTCTTTTTAATATTTTGTTCAGGATATTTGTGGGTATGTTTATGAGGGATAGTGTTCTGTAGTTTTATTTCTTGTGATACTTTAATTTTGCTTTGGTATCAAGCTAATACTGGCTTCACAGAATGAGTTGGGAAGTGTTCATTCTTCCTGTTGTGTTTTATTGTTTTTTTTCCCCCCTTAAGCTTTTATTTACACTAATATTCTAAATTAATTATCTCTTTTATGCTTTAGCTCATTTTTGGAAATATCTTCAAAATTAATTTTCATGCTTGTTACTGAAATTTTCATTTCAGTTATCATACTGAAAAAAATTAAACTTTCAAGAGATTTTGCTATTTTCAGTTTTTCTTTTCTTTCTTCTTTTTTTTTTTTTTTTTTGTCTCCAGGGTGTTATCTCGATGGTGTGGGGGAATGTATTATAGATTTCTAAGGTTGCTTCTGCTCTTTATATTGTTTATATTAACTATGATTACTTTTAAAAGTTTTGCTTTGGATTCTGTTTATTATATTATTACAATAAATATTTTATGATCCACAGTTTTGTATTCATTTTTCAGAATGACTCTTTAAATGTAGTGATTGAAACCTGTATATGAATTTGGCCAACTGGTGGGTTTTATTTTGAATTATCTTGCTAGTATAGTCTGTATCATTGGAGGACACCGTCCACTCCCTCCCACCCCATATCAGAATTTATCTGCCTTTTATCTTTTTTTAGGCCAATTTTTCCAGAGAGCAGTCCTCCAATCTACTTCTGGGAAAGGAGCATAGAGGGAGCAGCAGGATTATAAACCTAGCAACATGTGTTCATGGAGATGAGGTTTCTTGTTATTTAGAACTCAGGCTTTTACTCAGTCCCTTATTTTTATAATATCCATGATCTTAGCTGCGTCTGGTTTTCTTGAAACCATGGTTTTCTTTCAGAAAATGGAACTTCCTTCTTTTGCCCAGCTTTGTGGGATACATTATCTGTGGTGTACCTGATAGAATTTCTGGGGTTCTATTCTTTTCTTTTTTTTTTTTAACTTTAAAATTTGAATCAACCCTCCAGATCTCAGCCCCAATTGTTTACATTAGTAGTTCCCACCATTAGCTGGATATTATAAGTATCTTGGAGCTTTAAAGGAAATCAAGAACAAACAAACAAAAAACAGAAAATGAAAAAAAAAAAGGAAGAAAGGAAGGAAAAGATGTTCAGACTTGAGCCTGAGAAATTCTGATTTAATGGTCAGTGGAGGGGATTACTGATCCTTGGTCTTTTCTAAAGGTCCCCATGTGACTTTAAACCTGCAGCCAGGATTAGGAACCACAACTCTACTTGACCTCCACTGTGTCTCCCCATTTCCTTTCTTATCTCATCTCCTATCATTGTCATTGACTATTCTGCTCCAGCCACACTGGTTTTAACACTTCAAGCATATGTGCTTCTCAGAGTCTTTGCCATTGCTTTCTTTTTGCTTATAATCTTGCTCCCCCAGTTTCTGAATTCTAGCTTCCTCAACTTTTTTAAGAATCTACTGAAATAACATTTTTGCTGGTGTTTTCCTGACAACTGTTTTTTTTGTTTGTTTGTTTGTTTTTTTTTTTTTTTTTTTTTTATGTTTGGGAAGCATTTATAATTCTAGTTTTATGCCAAGGCTGGCATGGCATGGAACACACGGATTTCGTTGAATTAATGACTTTCTCTTTGGTAAATTGAAGATTTTTGCACTGGAGTCAAGCACCTTACTTGACAGTTTAGTCTTGATTTATCAGCTGGAATATAAGCCTTCTGAGGGCAAGACCATATTATAAGTTCTTTTGCACTACTACCTGGTGGGTGGGATGTCTCTGGTATAATGGATGCCATACGATTTGTTGATGTTGATTTTTTCAACTGTTGATTGCCTTTTTTTAAATTAAATTCAGTTTTATTGAAATGCATTCAAACACCATACAATCATCCATGGTATACAATCCACTGTCCACAGTATGATAACATAGTTATGCATTCATCACCACAATCTATCTCTGAACATTTTCCTTACATCGGAAAGAACCAGAACAAGAATAAAAAATAAAAGTGAAAAAAGAACACCCAAATCATCCCCCATCCCACCCCATTTGACAGCTGGATTTTAAATAGCATCACTAGGTTTCTGGTTTACCCTCCCTCCTTGTTTGCTTTACTTTTCTCCATAGCAACTCTCATAATTTGAAGCATTTTATATTTTATTTATTTTCTCTCACCTCTCTCATTTGAACCAATATCAGTGAGCCAGGAATTTATATATGTTTTGTCCAGATTTTTTTCTTAGATCTTCAAGGAAAGGTGGGCATAATTTGATGTTTAATAAAAATTTGGTTGACTAAAGGAATAAGTGAATAAATACTAACCTCAAAATAGATGGGAAAAGTAGAGAGAAATGGATTGTAGTACAAAATTTTGTATTTGTTTTCTCAGCTTTTAATAGAGCAAGCAGACCCCCCCCAAATTAGGGAGATAGAGATTATGAGTAATATTAGTTCTAAATTATATCATGTTTTCCAGGAGAACTAGAATAAAAACCTATACATTTTTGGAAATTAGAAATAAAAAACTTCCTTCATAAATAATTCTTAACCAGAGGTTGAATTCTGTCTCGAAGCATTCTCCAAAAGCAAGATTATTCCCTGAAACATCATCCCCACTTTTCCCTTCCAGCATAGATAAGCCTTTTTTTTTCAATTGTTCATTCTTCCTAACATTGCTACATTTAAAGTAAGCTTTTTATTCATTGCTGATTTCTTCTAAAGCGCAGAGTGGTTCCACTGCTTTATTTAACTTTAAAATAGGGTTGCCAGATTTAGTTATTAAACATACAGGGTGCCCAGTTAAATTTAAATTATTCCTAATTGCCTATGCATATGTGCATTGAAATAAAAGAAAAATATTGCAGGAGCTAACTTATACTAAAATATATTGATTGTTAATGTGATATATGGCATGCCTCTTTCTTTGATTGTATTTCTCTGATGATTTGGTTTTTTAACAGTTCCTTGTTTTGCAAAATGTACTTATAAAATTCCATGCAGTTACAGTCAGTATATGTTCCATTTATATTGCAACATAGCTTTTACTGTGGTCACATTCAACTTATTTTGTTCTTTTTCCCATTGCATATTAATGGGAAAACATTCACAACATTAGCATTATACACGACAGTACTGAACATGTACTGACATAAAATTGACAACTTTGAGAATTGTTCTTTAAATTTGATTTGTAAAAGCCCATAATTCCATTTTTAATGGCATAACTTGCTTTTGCATTCTGCAAGACAACATTGTGTGTCTGATGAATGATTTTATTAAATGTCCACTGATAAAAAAGAGCATTGCCGTAAATTTTTATTCCTTTGTTCTTCCACACTACATATGGTGATTTCAGTTGTTCCAATGATGGAAGAGTACTTAATAACATCTCTGAAAATGAATCACATTTGTCAAGGGATTATATACATTTCAGAAGGTAGTCATGGAAAGTGCAATAATGATTTTTAGCTTCAATCAGAATTTCTTTTCCTGCGAATAAACAATGTTTTCCCTTTTAAGAAACACCTTGATACTTAAAGGTATACATCTTTCATAATTTTTTTTTAATGCTCTCAACAAATTCCTTTCAGCAATGAAATTACTTCAGTAACAATGTTTGCTCATCTTCCGAGTTGCATAATCCAATTCCTAAAGAGATTTTTAAAACTATGAACAATAAATAAATAGGCCTTACTCAGTGGAATATTTAATGATTTCTGAGGTAAGAGAACAATTTTGTGACAGTTACTTCAATGTCAGTAGAAAGGATATCAGATGATGTTTGAGTGGCATTATGCAGAATACAGGCAGGACAGCCAGCACCTTCCATAGAATCATTCATGCTTTGCTTCAACTTTGAGATAAACATTGTCTGTACCTTTACACAAACATTCACCAAAATTTGTATATGTGTTATCTTCACCAAAAGCAATTAAATTTTTCTCATTAACTCCTAACTCAATTTGAGTCTCTGCAAACATTTGCTATTGTTTCTAGTATCTCATCTGGATAAGATTTTTCTCATAATAGCTTTTTTCACAAGAAATAAGGCTTTTTACACTAGAAAAGTATTGCAAAAGCAAAAGAAAAATGTTTTTCTGCATTGTTACTACTTGTATCTTTGACTATGACATAAAAAGGTGAGGCATTTAAATCATCAATGATACCTGTACTGGTAAATGGGCATATTGAATTAATTTTTTATTTTAGTGGATTTCATCCTGGCAGTTGAAAATTTGCTTGCAATTTTGGAATCAGAAAGAACTTCATTTGAATTGGAAGACTGATGATGATATACAGTGCAAAATAATCTGTGGTGATTATTTTATCTTCTTCATAGAAATTTCTCTGTCAAATTGTTATTTTATTACTTTCTTAGGTACTAATTGAGGAAATTATACATCTGGTATGCTTAGCTGTTAATATATGCTGGTTTATATCTGACTTTCCACCATTTTTGATACTGAATAAACAATTGTGTACTGTACCAATTGCTTTAAAATGGTTTCTGTTTGTTTAATAAATGCCCACTGCAGAAAATTCATCAAAAGCTTTATACTGGTTCAAACATAATCAATTAAAAAAATGATAGCAACTAACAACCACCAGAAGAATTGAAGAGATTGAATTTGATCATCTCACAGTGTGTCTGTCACTCACAGTCCGAAATCATAACTGTGAACAGGAGTTGAATTGTTGAAAGACATGGGAACTTGCAAAAAAACAATAGATTGAACTCATATATGATGTGAAAAAGGTAAACTTCCCATTTGCCTGCGAATGTTCTTGCAAGGCACAGTTTCACTGATATTATACAAGGTTTTGGGAAGCCTGGCATTCAGGGATCGGTAGATACTCAGAGGTCAAAGTGTTTAGGAATTGACAGACTTTCACCTGTATTAGTAGTCATGGGAATAAGGCTACTCTGACTGCTCAGAAGCATGGTCATCAGAGTGACACTTGCTCACTGTTGTTTAGAAGAGTGGATGTCATTGATTTTAGGACTGGGAGTTTATCATTGATTGGCTGACTTTTGGGACTGGGGGTTTATCACTGATTGGCTGACTTTCATAGTTTGGGACTGTCATTGATTTGCCAACTGTGATGGTTAGATTCATGTGTCAACTTGGCCAGGTGATGGTACTCAGGTGTCTGGTCAAGCAAGCACTGGCCTAACCATTGCTGCGAGGACGGTTTGTGGCTGCTTGATAAAGCAGAAGGCTGGTTTGTTAAATCATCAGTCAGTTGGCTGCAGCTGTGACTGATGACGTCAACAAAGGGCGTGTCTTCCACAATGAGAGAATGTAGTCAGCTGGATTTTATCCAATCAGTTGAAGACTTAAGAGAGACAGATAGAGAACCTTCACTTCTTCGGCTGACCAGCAAAGCATTTCCTGAGGAGTTCGTCAAAGTTGGCAGTTCTTTTCCTGAGGAGTTCATCGAACATGTTCATCGAAGTTGCCAGTTCCCTGCCTGAAGAGTTCATCAAACATCTTCATTGGAGTTGCCAGTTTGCTGCCTGCCCTACAGAATTTGGACTTGTGCATACCCACAGTTGCATGAGACACTTTTATAAATCTTATATTTATAGATATCTCTTGTTGATTCTGTTTCTGGAGAGAATTCTAACTAATACACCAACATTGAGAAACATAGTTACTGGAATGAAGCTGTTGTTGACTGGCTGGTTTTAAGAAGCATGATCATAGAAGTGAGGCTGTCACTGATTGGCTGATTTTCAGAACATGTGTACTGAACTGAAGTTTTCTCCAAAATGATGCTTGTTCAGGACTTGGGACTTCAGCCAAAAAACATTCTTTTCCTTAATTGAATATGAGAATTAAGTACCTTTAATCCTCATTCTCCTCTTTTAGTCTCCCCTCAGCCCAACCTACAAGAGACACCATAGAAGTTGTCCATATTTTTATCTGTAGTGTTAAGATTTTCAGCTAGTTACGCCAGTTAAGTGACTTAAGTGCTAATTACAGTTGCCTAAAAATAACTTTGTTGAATTTTTTTAATTTATTGGAAAAAGATGAATATTGGGCATTTAAGGCATTCTGACAAAGTCAACACAGGATGCAGGACAAAATCATTAACTGTAGAACATGTTCTGAATATACAGGATGCCTGGAAATCCTCCTTAATAAACAAGTCGTGTTTCTAATTAGGTCTTTTTTTGTGTGTGCTGAAGTTATCTTTAGTTCATTGTACTTTTTAAGCAGAGGGTAGTCAGTTTCAGAATGCTAAATATAGGAGTGTGACTTTTGTTCCCTCCTTCCCCTTCAAGGAGAGCACATCATAATGGTTTTCAGTATAGGAAAATGCTCATACATAGACTGGCACTGGCTTTACATTTTTCATCCTAATGTAACAATGCTAGAATTATAAAAAATAACCACTCTTCAGGAGATAATCATACAAGCATGAGCAAAGCTGATTTAGAAATTGAGTAATCTCTGAACAATTTAAAATTTTCTGATCCTGGGTAAGAATTACAGAAAATGACTGTGGAAGGGAACCTAGAAGCCTAGGGCAAAGATGAGTGAAGTCATTTGCTCAAGATCATGGAGTTAATTAGTGTTGGAGCTAGGGTTGGATTTGTGCTTGCCCTGGCTGTCATTCCAGTTCTCTTCTCCATGTTATGGTTTAGCAAAGTGGTTAATTGCTTGGACATGGGAAATAGACATGGCTCAAAATATTTTTTACTACTTACCGGCTGGAAGGATATAGGCAAGCTATTCAGCCTCAATTTCCCTTCATTAAAATAGGGATACTGATAGTGCGTACTTCATAGATTTAATTTGAGTATTAAATGAGATGATGCATGTGATGTCCTTGATACAGTGCTTGGCATATTATCTATGTTAAAAAAATGGTAGTTGCTATTATTACTATTATTGTTGCTTTATTATATCATATTCAGCTTTTATATAAGAACTCAGTGAATGACAGTGATATTACTGACCCTACAACAGTTGAGTCTGTGCTTGTAACCATCTTTCCATTTATGGTGTTGGGGACTGTTACAAACATTTGCGTAAAAATAGAATGGATCTGTGTATTAATACACATGTATTAATTATGTTAACCAAATGCTTCTACAACCTCCATATTTCCAGCTGGACATAATACAATTCTGTTTCTAAAATGTGGATTTGCAGATATTCAGGGACTGATGCTCCTATGTAGTAGCTCCAAAATCCCATAAAATCTTTGAGTCCTCCACTGGCTTGTCTGCATTTGGCTGCCAAAGTGGGGAGAAGGGAGACTGTGGGTAATCATGCAGGTTTTGCAAGGCCTGGACTGGGAGTGGCATTTATCACTTTTGCCAAGATTCTCATGGCATGGGAGTAGATGTAGTGTGGAGAACATGGCCAAAGTAGAAACTGCAAAATGCTGATTCATATTAGAGAAACATGAGGATCTTAGTCTGTTAGAGATCGTTTATTTGAGCCTCCCAATATACCAGTTTATTTTTTTAACTTTATTTATCAAATAAAAAAACATTTCCAAACAAAACAAAGCAAAGCAGTGGGAAAAACAAATATCCTGAAATAACTTCATTCCTTCCAATACACTCCTACCATACCAAAAGAAGATTAATGAACCATAGTCACACTTGAGCATTCCCATGTCATTAAGATCACCCTCAATATCTTGTCTGTTCTTGTTAGATTATTGTTCCCCCTTCACTAGCTGCTGTCTATCTCTAGGTACCCTAAATTCTACAATATAAGACACTTTTGTTACATTTTTCACAGAGTTCACCTTAGTGGTAACATACAACATCTCTCCTCTTGTGTCTGGCTTATTTCACTCGGTATTATGTCTTCAAGATTCTCCCATGTTGTCCTGTGTTTCACTACCATATTCCTTCTTACTGCTGCATAGTATTCCATCATGTATAGGTGCCACATTTTGTTTATCCACTCATCTGATGAAGGACACGTAGGTTGTTTCCGTCTCTTGGCAATTGTGAACAATGCTGCTATGAACATCAGTGTACAAATATCTGTTCATGTCACTGCTTTCAGATCCTCTGGGTAGATACTGAGAAGTGAAATTGCTGGATCATAGGGTATCTGGTTTTCTGAGGGACCACCAGACTGTCTTCCAGAGAGCCTGAACCATTATACAGTCCCACCAGCAATGAATAAGAGTTCCAGTTTCTCCACATCCTCTTCAGAATTTGTAGTTTTCTGTTTATTTAAAGGCAGCCATTCTTGTTGGTGTGAGATTATACCTTATACCAGTTTCTTTACTGTGTATTATAATTCCATATAACAGATGAAGAAACTGAAGATATAAGTGAATTACTCAAGGCTATCCCTTGGGACAATGGCAGAGCAAAATTCTTTTCCAGGCACTATGAATCTAAATCCAAGGTTCTTGACTGAATATACACAAAGATACTTTGGCTAAAACCATTTATTACTGTTTCATTAGAAAGATGCTTAAATCAATCAGGTTAACTAATTTGGCAGTCACTGAAAATTATTCTTATGTTTCTAATATTTTCAAAATTAAATTTTTATTCTACATTATTTTTTGGAGGCAACAAGACAGATTTCATAGATTCAGTAGTTTGCAGATTATTCCTAACTTCCTTTCTAGAGCTAAAGAGATTAAATTTCTGTTGTTTCTGAATAAAATTTCAGCTATGTTTGCAAAATGTCACATTTTTTAAACCTTATTTGCTATGTGACTGCTTAAAATGCCTTAATATTTCTTTTAAATTCTGTGCCTACTTAATTAAACAACTTCTTGAGAATTCTTCTGAAAGCAGTAATATTTTGCCCTGTGCTTTTTTCATATATTTAAAACATTTTCCAAGTTATTAAGTAAGTAAACATTATATTATAAATGACATCCATATGTGGTACATAAAGCAATAATTTCCTAAATGGCAATGTTGGATATTTTATATGGATTATCTTGGTGATATGTTTAATGAATAAACTTGAAAATTTTTGAGCAAAAACCTGTTAAAAGTTATTTCAACCTTAAATTTTCCTTCCCTTAACACTTGATAATCCTAGGAAACTTGTTTTCGGCCAATGTACAGTAACTGGATTTTTATGAAAGTTACATATGGAAAGGCCAAAGACTCAAATTGTAGTGAGACCAGTTTCATTCCTGTTAGGACTTATTCACATTTCTGTAGAGTAAATATTTGTCATATAGGTCGATATAAATTTACACATTAGGATTATAATTCATTTCTAAAGCTAGTTAAACTTTCATACAGAAATCTTACAAGACATTTTCAGTTCATATAGCATTCTTTTTGCATTTATCCAAAAGGCTAAGCTAGCTACCATTTCTTATCGTTGTTCTGATACTGTGGCCTACAATTAGGGGATGAGCTTTGAAAACCAATTTCTTAAAATTTCTTTTAAGAATTTTGCCAAGTGACTTCTTTGCTTTTTATGAATTCCTGCACAGTTGTGAAGAAAAAATAACTACAGATATTAGGGAATGTGGAAATACTTCCTATATTTTCTGCTCCTTTAAAAATCTACATTTGTATACCTGTCCCTATGCCAAAGATAAAACAGGTATGCACTGTTTTGAGCAAATCTTTTTTTATGTTAAATTGACATTTTATAAAAGAAGTGATGTGTTTTAAGAGGGAGATCCTAGTTACCACCTTAAGTTCTACAGGGAGTCATTGTAAAAGGAGGACTAGAGGTGCCTTTTGTATAAAATGCCCATAAGCAGCTGACAGTCTCCCCATATTTTACATATTGCAACATCATCAAGAAATAATAGGGCTGCCAGATAAAACACAGAGTACTCAGTTGCATTTGAATTTCAGATGAACAATGAATAATTTGTAAAATATAAGTATGCTCCAAAGTTAGTAGTAGTTTATATGAAATTCAAATGTAACTGGACATTCTGTATTTGCGTTTGTTAAATCTGGCAACCCTGAAAGATAATGGTCTCTCTGTCTCAGTTCCAGCTTTCAAATTTTGGAGTTAGTGACTGATTGGCCCAGTTTAGGTCATGTATCCAGTAACTAGGACAAGGGCATACATTTTTTTAGAGTAGTAATAGATGACCTGGGGTTGGGATAGTAGGAGAGAGGAATCGATGAGGGGCTAAGCAGATTTAGAGCTAGGTGTACACAGAAGAGAGCAGGATAGTCATATGATGTTCTGAGTTCTGGGTTCTAGCTTCTTGCTAAGGTCCAGCCCCATTAGTCTTCTTGAGTTTTCTAAGATACCTTAGCATCCTTATAATAAATTACTTAAGCTGGTTTAAGACGGATATGTGTAATGTGCCCCTCAAAATTCCAACTTTCATTCTTAATTGTAATTTCAGAGACTAGGGAAAAAGTGTTGTAACAATATCTGCTTTTTGATAATATCTTTTGTTTTTATTTTAGCATGATAGGACCCTGGAGCTTAACAGTGCTCCTGCTAGAGTCTCTCCTCTATTCAGTCAAAAATTTGGGATTTGTCAGTTCATCCTACGAGAGGAAAAGAACCTTCCATGCAAACCTGGTAAAAAGAAATGTTGCAAGTACTGTAAACCCTGTTCCTCTCTCTCTTTGGTAGAGGATATGGCTTCCTGCTCAGCCAGTCAAAGAACATATTGTACTTTTTTTGACTAAAATTGGTCAGAATATTGGTCAGAAGAAATACATCCAAACAGAACAAACATATTCTATAAGGAATATTTGGAAACCAGTATCTTATATAATATACTGCTCTGTGTCTTTTGTAGATGTAAATCAAGAGGAAGCTAGTCCCTGATTTTGTGATATCTAGCAATTACTATATGGAGTAAATTTTTTTTAAGCTTTTCCTTTTATCCTGCTCAGAAAAAATGTCCTTGCCACAGGGCAAACCATTTCCTCTGAATTTGATCAGAAACAGTGAGTGAGCAAATTTTCTGGGCTGTAACATAAGGCTTTGATTCAGAGAGCTACAGATGAATTAGCCTGTGTAGCCGCTTCACATTTAATGTTCAGTTACATGAAGTTCCGTGCTTCAGACTTGCATGCATAGTATGCTGTCATGGGGGATTTATTGTTCTGAGGTTGTTTACATTAGTGAAATAAAGAAAAATCTTTGATCCTATATTAGTCACAACTCAGCTTATAACCACAGGTAAGAAGATTCAGAAACATAGACAAACAATGAGTTTTGTAACTGGTTCTTTATTAAGTCAGCCTAAAAACCTATTATTCTGATTTCATTAATAGAAAAATTGAATTTGTTGGCTTGACATGTAACTAAATGCATAGAGTTATTAGAATTGTTTTGATCTGTTGTCAAAACAGGAGTTGGGGATGTTAGATATGTTTGCTTTGGGGTTTTTGCTAACAGTGATGACTCACACGTGTATAGACTTCTACAGTGTAAATCTGAGAGCTCTTAAAGAATAATTGCTTAAAATGGGTTCAAAGGAAACCAAAATTCCAAATTGCAAGTCTTCAAATTTCATATTGAATTCTGAATCCTACAATAAGAAGTGATCATGGTAAGTACATTTAAGTTTCTTTCTAAATTAAAGATAATATATCCAAGGCAACTTAATGACTATTAACTGGATAATTTTAGTCATCAACAAGTGACTGAATATATCTTTACTTTGTAGTTTCTATAAACAAAAGCTCAACTCAATTTACGCTTTTACTCTCCCAGTTATGCATAAAATTATTACACTATCTGCACTATCTGATTTAAAATTAAGGTGTCGACAAACATTTTTTTCCTTAAAAAATTTTTTTTTCAAAGTCCAGTTGCTACTGGTTTGGCATCAGCCTTGATATCTTTATATTCACCTGTTCATTCAACAAATATTTAACAGGATTCTCTGGGCCAGATTCTGAATGGATATAGGGAGATGTTCCTGTTTGCTAAAGCTGCCTTTATGCAAAATACCAGTAATGGATTGGCTTTTATAAAGGGGATTTATTAGGCTATAAATTTACAGTTCTAAGGCCATAAAAGTATCCAAATAAAGTTATCAAGAAGAGGCCTTCACTAAATAAATACCTTCACTAAATAAAGGCCAATGGCATCTGGAACATCTCTGTCAGCTGGGAAGGCTTGTGGCTGTTGTCAGCTAGTCCTTTGCTTCTGGGTTCTGGTTTCAAAATGGCTTTCTCCAAAATGTCTCCGAGCTTCTGTCTATCTTAGAGTCTCTCTCTCAGCCTTTGTTTATCCTTTCTTATTCTCCCAAGGCATTTCTCTTTAAGCATCTGGGAGTCCTCTCTTAGCTTCTCTGGGGAAAAATCTCCAAACATCCTTCTGCCTGCATCTCCCAGTGTTTCCAAGCATCTAGGTCTATGTGGGCTCTCAGCAATTCCCATAGATGAAATCTGGATCACATATCTTAGCTTCTCTCCAAAATGCCTCTCTCAGCTTCTCTGAGCTCCCTCTCTCCATGAGCTCTCTTAAAGGACTCCAGTGATCTAATTAAGACCTCCCTGGAATGGGCGGGGTCACACCTTTGTGAAAATAATGTAATCAGAGTTCCCACCGAACAAGATTGGATTGCAACTTAATGGCTCTTTTGGAGTCTATAACAGCTTCAAACTGGTACATGAAGCATATGAAACATTCCCATCAAGAAACATTTTCTATAGTAGTTATAGAAGGTGGTATTGGCATTTAAAATATGCAATGGAAATCACCTTTTGATTTTTTTTTATTCTTCCAATTTTTTTTTATTTAAATTCAGTTTTATTGAAATATATTCACATACCATACAATCATCCATGGTATACAATCAGCTGTTCACAGTATGATCATATAGTTATGCATTCATCACCACAATCTATTTCTGAACATTTTCCTTACATCAGAAAGAATCAGAGTAAGAATAAAAAATAAAAGTGAAAAAAGAATCCCCAAACCATCCCCCCCATCCTACCCTATTTGTCATTTAGTTTTTATCCCCATTTTTCTACTCATCCTTCCATACACTAGATAAAGGGGGTGTGATCCACAAGGTTTTCACAATCACACTGTCACCCCTTGTAATCTACATTATTATATAATCATCTTCAGGCGTCCAGACTGTTGGGTTGGAGTTCGGTAGTTTCAGGCATTTACTTCTAGCTATTCCAATACATTAAAATCTAAGAGTGTTACTTATATAGTGCATAAGAATGTCCACCAGAGTGACCTCTCGACTCCATTTGAAATCTCTCAGCCACTGAAACTATTTCATCTCAATTTTGCATCCCCCTTTTGGTCAAGAAGATATTCTCAGTCCCACGATGCCAGGTCCAGATTCAACCCCGGGAGTCATATTCTGCATTGCCAGGGAGATTTACACTCCTGGGAGTCAGGTCCCATGTAGGGGGGAGGGCAGCAAGTTCACCTGCCGAGGTGGCTCAGTTAGAGAGAGAGAGGGCCACATCTGAGCAACAAAGAGGTACTCAGGGGGAGACTCTTAGGCACAATTATATGCAAGTTTAGCCTCCCGTTTGCAGTAACGAGCTTCATAAAGGCAAGTCCCATGATCGAGGGCTCAGCACATCCAACCGCCAGTCCCAGTGTTTGTGACAACATCATCACCAGTCCAGGTGAGGAAGCCCAATACTTCTGCACCTTCCCCCAGCTCCTCGGGGCTGGGTGGGGGGGATGGGGGGCTGTAAATACATTTTGTATTCTCTGCCCAAATTACTTTGGAATGTGTCACTATTTCACTCTAGCCTATACTAACCTACCGTATCTCACTTCCTATTCAGAGTTCCATGTAATTGTGGTGTTTGAACAAATCGACTATAGAGTTGTACTGTTTAGAAAATATAGATCCTGTACCAAATAGACATCTCTTCCCTTGGTCTCATATGGAAGTTAAAGTTTTAAAACATAGTCAGTTTCGACCTTTACCTGTTGGCCCGGTTTGCCCTAGTCTTAACCAGACCTGCTTCATTCATATCACTAATTGAAGTCTGGGCTCTTTTTCAGCTTTTTTTTTTTTTCTTAACAGTGGCTGTATGCACTAATACTGACATTCATATCTGCCGAACTCTAGCTCTCAGTTTCAGGTGTCTCAGAGATACACATTGTTCCAGAGACCAATCAGGTTATACAATAAGGGATCAGCATCTCAAAGGTTAGAGATAGGCATTACAATTCAGGAATAGAGTTAACTGCTGTAAGAGCTTACAATCTAGGGACTATTACAATAATCATGTCCACGTTAGGCTATGTTCTAAGATTCAATTCTGAGTTTACACATTGTAGTTAGTCCATATTGGTGAGGCATTAAAGTGTTTGCCTTTATTTCTGGTGTACTTCACTCAAATACTGTGTACAGGATCCATTCACCTCGTTGTGTGTCTTACAGCTTCACTCCTTCTCATAGTTGCTCAGTATTCCACTGTATGCGTACACCACAGTACACCATTCCATTCTTCAGTGTACCCTTAGGTCACCTCCACCAATTGCAAATCATGATTACTGCCTTCATGAACACCAGTTTGCAAATGTCCATTCATGTCTCTGCTCTCAGATCTTCAAATGACACACCCCATAACGAGGTTGCAATTTTGAAAAAACAGAATCTAAGCTGTGGCTTATATTGAAAACTGAAGAAACAAACCTAGGTGAACAGCTGAGAACATTTTCTCCAAGGTAGAAGCCGGAGCATCACATCAAGAGGATTGGTAATAATAGGGAAGATTTTGAGATAAAATAGAAACAAAAAAGTGTTTGGGGACCTTGGATTTGGTTGAACACAAAGCAGTGCCAACCCAAAGGCCATATATGAAGGAAGAGAAAATAAGGGAAAAGATTTCTGCTCACTTGTCCCTGTTAACACTCAGTGTATATGGATAGCAACTAAATATTTCTTTTGGTTAAACAGTGGTTTGTGGTTTCTGGATAGGGGCTAAAGACTACAGTGTATATTGATGTCTCTTTGTAAAATTATTTACAACTCAAATCCCAAGTAATTTGCCCTACTAGTTGGAACTAGAATTTCCAGATTATTATGTGTGTATAACAGATGGCATATTTGTTAGACAGTGCACACAGATTTATGAGGGATTTTATAACCATATGGCAGCCTTGTAAAGGAAGGGCTAGTGCTTCCATGAATAGGAACTCTGAGTGAATCTCTGGGAAAATCTCCCTATGTCAAGAGGATTAAGACATTTTGCTCCAGTGACAAACTGTGGCCCATTACCTTTTATTTAGAGCATGTCAGTTTATTGATCTCTGCCTGTCTCATCCATCTGTCCATCTGTGCTTGTATATATCTACATATCTCTATACAAGGGGAAAATGAGACTTCTCATGTGAGAAGTACAAATACAAATGTGAGTATTAACAACCTGCAGGATAAGTCTAAAATGTGACTGTGAAGCCCCCACCACACCATTGGGAGCCCCTGCCATACATGGGCTGGGGCAGAGGCATCAGGGTGGAACAGCCCTGTTGTTTCTGACCCTCAGCCAACCTCGGGAGTCCCTGTTTCTCACCCCCACTGAGGGATGGCTGACTGACTCACAGTGGCCCTTGCTGGCTCCATGTGCCTGCCTCACCCCTGGTGGTCATTTGTGGGGCTCTAGGAGATAGTGGAGTCTATACTTTGTGGGGGCTCAAAGCCCATCAGCAAGGAGATGGCAAGGTCTTCTGCATAGTCATCCTCCTTGGAGAAGTAGGAGCCCTCCCCCAGCTTCAACAGCACAGGAAGGTCATCTTTCCTTACATCTTTGGGGCAAATACCACCAAGAGCAGAGGCTGGCTGGTGCAGAGCACCAGCTGCTTTCTTGAGACCAGGCTGCTGTTCTTTGCTGTAAGCAGCCTGGATGGCACCTGGATGGGGAGATGAGCTCCTGAATTCTGGCCAGGCTGCTGTCAATGTCAGGCAGACTCATGTTGGGCACCATCACTGGAACACTTAACAGGTCCAGTAGGGCCCTGGTATCCATGCTGAATCTGTGGCTAGTCAGCATGATCTGCAAGTTGCCCAGGTTGGAGTCCATGGCATCCAGGTAGTCACTGAACTCGTTCCCTGGTTGGAATCTGCCATGCAGAGAGGAGGAGGGGCAGGGGGAAAGGCCCACGATACAGATTTTCCAGGCAGGCTATGCTGATGCACTTTTCCAGGGCCGAGTTAGGCTGGGGTTTAGGGGTATAACTTGTGGTGAGAGCTGGAGGTAGGGCTGTGGTGGCGGGCTCATTTTTGAGCAGGATGGAGTTGACAAGGATGGTTGGGATGGGGTGGGTTTCCCTATGGAGTCTGCTGCCTGGGGCGGCTCCTCTTTGATGTGCACTAGGCCCCTTGGTGCATCTTGTCTGAGCTATGTTGGTGGAGCCAAGGGCTGGCTGGGGCCAGCTCAGTTTTGTCAGAGATGTTGGGCCCAGAGCTGGCAACAATATCTGGGAAGCAGAGGCTGGAACCACTGTAGGCTAGGAATGAAGCTGATGAACTGGATGAGCTGTGGACGTGCGCCAGGGAGAACTGTTCGCTACTCTTGGGCGTGGAATGTGCCATGCTGCCCTTGTTCAACATCCAGAGGAATTTTCTCTTAATTCCAGGATCTGGTTTGACTGCACTAGGGAGATCAGGAACTAAATGAGCTTGTTGATGACTTTCTTTTGCTGGGCAGTCTAGCCACCTCCCACCACAGGGCTTCCTTCTCAGGCTTCTTTGCCAGGAGCTTCGAGTCCATGCTCTCCTGCTTGCCCTTCCATCAGCTGCACTTCTGTTAGCAGCTTGCTGACACTGTCCTGGCGAATTGTTATGTCTTTGTTCTTTACGGTGGACACACTGGTCAGTTTCCTATTGATGTTCTAGAGCAGTTGCTCCAGGCTGTGCAGGAAGCATGGGTGCTGGAACTTGGGGTCATCCTTCTCTAGCTTGACCAGACCACCCTACTCAATATGCACCACTTTCCAGAAGCCGTACGTGTTGAGCTGCTGCACAAAAATGGCCATGTGTTTGTGCTTGAATAACTTGGGCAGCACCTCCTTGGCAAACTGGTCCTGACTGAACACGGGAAAGCCAGTCCAGCTTGGGCTCCAGCAGATGAGAGCATCGGTGTCTGAGTTGCTTCTTGAGGGTCCACACTTGGTAAGGAAGGCCAGGGTGTTGCTGGGACCTGCTATGCTGGAGCACAAGGGAAGATCCATGTCAGGCAAGGTAGAGAGAAGGCCAGGGTATCAACTGTAGCCACCCACTGCACATACATAGCTCTGTGGCCTAGCATGGCTACTGCCATCTTGTGATGTGCGTTCCTGATCCATTATCTTTTGTGAGGAGTAACAGAAAACCAGCAGATATTCCAGTTCAGCATTTCTGGGACTGGCTCTGGGATAAGAGATGAGCCAAGTAAAGTGAACCAGGTTCATATTTTGAAGCCAGGGAGAGTATTTGGCTTTCAATTCTGACAGCCCCTTGGGACAAAAAGCATTATTTATCTTAACATACTTGTATTAAACATACAAGTTCACAGTGGTGGCCATATTCTTGGCATTTGAAGATAGCAGTGGTGGTTGGTTGCAAGAATGCAAAATAATGTTTTTTGTGTAAGGTGAGTTAAATGCATAATGTATTAATTTTCAAACTAGCTTTCAGGGAAGGTATAATTTCCAGAATGAGCAAACTGGGTTGAAGCAACTTGGTGAAGACAATAGAGGGCCGTATAGTCAGGAAACAGTAGAAAAATTTTAAAAACTCTGGGTAAAAACTCAGAAACTGAAATGATATTCCCTAGCTTGAATCTGATTTATTTGAACTATAAACTATAGGAGCTGTGAGCAAGTGTCCTAACTTCTTTAAACTTACATTATTACCTTAAAATACTTACGATAATACTATTTACTGAGATAATGCCCAAGACATATACACTGTGGTGCCTGAGAAGTATGTACCACGGTGCCTGTCACACAGTAAACATTCGATACATTTTAGCTACTATTATCTTTAATGTAATAGAAGCAGGAATCAAAATTGATCTATTTTAATTCAATTATTTATAGCATCCCAATGTTTTCTGTTAGTATTTGGGATCTTAGGTCACTTTGAAACACTTGTGTGAAACCAGAGAGTTGCATGACAGTTCTTAAAATATTTCATTACAAAAGGATTGATTACACATGTTTGTGCAATGGAAATGTGATGTTGGGGAAATTATCATATGGCTCATTTTAAAGAAACTCAGGTTTCAAATTTTTGGAATGCATCTGTCAAATGAGACTACCCTTGTCATGGACCCAAAGGTAATGAAAATATTTATAGAGGCTTATTTGTATTCATTTCATGTTCAGTATCACTTAGTGATTAAGAACATAGTTAAATAGAAATGGTGAGAGTGGACATCTTTGCCTTGCTGTTGATTTGGGGAAAGAATTCCATCTTTCATCATTAAGTATGTGGCTCGTGGTAGGTCTTATATAAATTTCATTTTTCAGTTTAGTGGTCACCCTAGTGATTGTAATATGAATTCTTGACTTATTAAGATTTATTATGAATTATTAAATTTGCATTTTCAGAAAATTCCAGGACTTTGTAACACTGTAATGCTTTTTACCCCTTCCTCCTTATAAGCTATTTGAAAAAAAATCTTTATATTTAAAACCAAAATATATAAAGCGACCATCATAACTCAGATTTAAGGAAATAATAATTCAAAGCTACAAAGGATCTGCATTTCCAAGAAGTGTGCCTACTACAGTTATATGTTGGCAGTCTTGCTCAAGCAAAACCATTGTTTATTTGTAAAAATAAGTTTGGGGAATCTTTATCAAAACAGATGATCCTTTGATCAAACCAGCTCTTCATTCTGCAAAAGACTTACAGTCAAGTCAGACTCATGCATTGATATAAAATGATTGAATAAATAGACATCAATATTAACAGTAGAAAGGTGGGATTACAGAGACTCTCACACAATTTCTGCTGGCATCCTTTAAAAGAGTGGTTCGAACTGGTATCTGGCAGAATATCATCTTTAAGATTAAAAGATTGCAGATTCAGTAACAGGGATGCTAAAGGTCTAATGTTGGCACTAAAATCTAAATAAGGACACCATAAACCGTCTGAAAGTCAGAGTAATCATTCTCACAGTGGGAAAGCAAAATAGCTAATTGTGTGTATAAAAAATAAGGCAGGTGTCCCCTTGTTCATCCTTGACAGTTTTGGCACTAAGAAGGAAATCTGAAACAACAGAAAAATGGCAGCAATAAAAGACAACACTATGAACCTGCAAACTGCTACTCCTTTTAGAAGTCAGTGCTTTTTACATCCATTTGGTGTAGTTATGTCTGAAGCTAATGATGTGTGTGTGTGTTTAAGGTATTTTAATTAATTATATTAGAGAAGTTGTAGGTTTACAGGAAAATAATGAAGAAAGTATGGAGTTATCATATACTCTATCTCACACACAGTTTTCCCTGTTGTTAACACTTTGAATTGTGGTACTTTTGTTACAGTTGATGAAAAACTATTATAACTATGCTGTTAACTGTAGGGAACATTTTTTAAAGGATTTGAATGGAGGAATCTAAAATGCAGTGGACTTATTTAAGTGTTATGTGCAATTTGTATTATAAGGAATTTATATTATGTACAATTTATAATATATTAGAATGCCAAGAATAACTTTTAAACATTGCATAGGTGTGATGAACAAGTGCTCCCATCCATCAGATAACTAATATTGAAGCTTTAGGTGAAAGCTGACCATTCTATCTGGTCCTGTTTATCGTACATATTTTAGTCTTTGAAGAAATATTTGTTTTCAGTTAAAATGTTTCTATAAATTATCTCTAAAAATGGTGATTCAAGTAGTTAAGACTGAACACATTTCAAAATTGTCTGCATTTTTGCCTTGTCTTTTCTGTGCAAGCTAGCTGAAGTAATTGTGAATAATGTAGGAAGTAACTTTCACTATGATCAACACTGATCAGCAGGTTCCCAGATTCGTACAAACTAGGAAGTAGGAGTTACATTGACTTCCAGAACTGCAAATAAATAAACAACATGTTTTTCAGTAAGTAATTGTAACAGTTCTTCTTTTCATTTTGTTGAGTCTCAAAAAACTAGTTTATAGTCACACAAACAAGCACAATTCAGCACACAGTGTAGGGTGATAATGCAATTAGTGCCAGTTCAAGTCCCAGGGGGCAGAGATGTGAGAAGCCACTGAGACACCAGGATTTTTGCCACATAGCACAGAAAACTGGCTAACTGCTGTGTTGGTTTGTTGTTTTTTTTTGTTTGTTTGTTTGTTTTCTCTCATCATTAAAATTTTTAGAGCTTGTTGGAAGGCCATAATGGGGTGAAAATGAGGGGAAATCAGATTTTTGTTGTTCTTTTTTTATTATATAAGTGCTTTATGCTCAGTGTAAGACATTCTAACATTGTACACAATTTTAAGGAAGATAGAAACACATCATCTGAACTCACAATGAGATGACTGTCATTAAGATATTGGTTATCATCTTTTCATATGCCTTTCTTTAAATAACTCTTTATTTGCTTTTGTGTGTGTGTGTGTGTGTGTGTTTTCCTTGATATCTCTCTGTCCCTCACTCACTCTGCCAATTAATCATCATGTCCTGTTGATTCAACTCCATTTTTTTCTGGAATCTGGGTACTTCTCTAGTCCAGGTCCTACCACCCCTCACCTGAACCTCTGCAAGAGCCAACCAGTAGTCTCCTTGCTTCCTCTTTTGCCCTGTTGCCTGGCCCACAAACACACCCCTGCAAAGTTCATTTTCTCCTTGTACCCAGAATGGTCTTTTTAATTTGGTTATGTCACCCACCCCGCTCAGGATGCTTCAGTAGCTTTTCTGTCTCTCAGAGACCTGAATTAAAACTCAAGAAGGTAGAAACTGCACCATGTTGGGACATATGATGTCTATCTTACTAATTGGTCTTTGGTTGTTAGACACATGTGCAGAGCTAATATATCCCAAAGCTCTCCCTGTCCACTAAAGCTCTGGCAGAGGACTGCAACTGAGGCCTCCTCAATCAGTAGTCCTTACTGGACACCCCTATAGACAGGACCCCCCATTTAGGATGTGCATGGGTGCCTGTGACTGCTTATTTGTGCAAACTTTGTGCTTATCATCTGGTTGCCAGCTGTAAATTTGGTATAATGAGATGGAAAACAAAATGAGTTCTTTTCTATTTGTATTTCTTATTAGATATTAAGTATTTATAATTGCCTGAAAATATCTCCCTAAATTTTGAGTATTTTCTTTCTTCCTTTTTTTTTGTTCCTCATAGCTTGAGAATTTGGTCCTAGAGAGACTGAGCATTATTCAAGTGAAGTATTTAAATTATAGTATCGGACTAAGGTTTATATTCAACTCTACATTTAGTTTAGTTACTTTATATGGAAGGGGACTCAGGGGCAGAGGTTTCTGCTATCTAGAGGGTGAAGTAGGAAGACCAGATAATTATGGCCAAAGTTAATAAATTATATTTCTTTTCATTTATCCGTTATAATAGGAGTTAACTTTATTATGTTGTTAAGTAAATAATTATAGTAATAATGGTGTTGGTAAAATTGACTGGATAGGTTTTCTTAAAATTTCATCTCTTTTTTTTATTGTTATTTTTCTTTTATTTTTATGAACATTCCCCCATCACCCTCCCCATCCTCTCCTCTCCCAGTAACCTCTAATCTGCTTTCTATCTCTATGAAATTGCTATTTCTTGGTATCTCTTATAAGTGATATATAACTTTTGTTCTTAAGTGTGTTGCTTATTTTACTGAGCATTATCTTTTCAAGTTTCTTCCATATTGCAGCATGTCTCGTAACTTCATTTTTTCTTATGGCCAAATAATATTCTATTGTGTGTCTACCACATTTTGTTTATCCAAAAATTTGTTGACGGTCACTTGGGTTGCTTCTAGCTTTTGGCTATTGTGAATAATACCACTATAAACATTGATGTGCAAGTTTTTGTTTGCAACCCTGTTTTTACTCTCTCGGGATATAGAAGAGGGATTGCTGGAGCAAATGGTAATTCTATATTTAACTTTTTGAGGTCATACCATAACATCTATTTTTAATCTCAATTATTTTATACCTATCTTTGACATATTTCCCCCCTTCCTCAATTATGTTAACAATTTGAAGATTATTCTTCACTACTTTTCCATTTCCATGCACACACACACACACAAACACAGGTGTTTATTTTAGTTATAGTTACTATTGATTTACAAAAATAGGATTATGGATGCAATTTTTATATTTTTTATTAGTCATTTAATCTTTTTTGATAAAACCTAGTCACATAGTACAATTCTAACTCAATATTTAAAGATATTTATCTTCTGCTTTTTTTTAGCAACCCTTGGTGTACCTCAGCTTTTATATGCATCACTTACATCTCTAACTCTTTGGCCTTTTCCCCTCTGTGTATATCTCTTCTCTTCGTATAGGGATACCATTCATGTTAGGTTAAAGACCTGCTCAACTACAGTATGAACCTCATTTTAATTAAACTGAATTAATTCATTTAGTCTTTTTTTATGATTTGTAGAGGAAGAGTGGTTTGTTTAAATGGAATTTCATGCCATATAGGAACAAATAGTGTGGATAAAGTACACGAGGCTTAAATAAGATTCAAATAATGTGAGAACTGAGAAAATCTTGAGCCTAGCAGGAATACAATAAACTGTTGAGTAGAGGAGGGCAAATTATAGACAAATAATCATGGTATGACTATAAGAGCAAAGAAAGTGGCTAAACTGGCATTCAGGTTTTGCTTTTGCACAGTGAAGGGGTCTTCCCTAAGGGAAGCAGCCTTGAATAGTAAACCAAAGTAGGCTTTTACTCTACAAGGAGTAAAAATGGCTTCTGAGTGAGTGAGAATGGCTTTTGAGAAGTCATATGATTATGAGATGATGAGGCTGGACCAAATCCATGACTGCTATATTTCCTTGGTTTTCCTCCCTTCCTGTGTGCCTTACCCTTGATACAAGAACAGAAGAAAGAAACAATGGAGCAGAAGGAGTATTTGAAGAAATTGTGGCTAAGACTTTCCAGAATTAATGACAGACACCAAACAACAGACCCAAGAAGCTCAGAGAACACCAAGCAGGATAAACAAAAAAATTATCTACACCTACACATAAAATATGAAAACTTCAGAAAAACAAAGACAAACAGAAATAATGGAAATAGTCAAGAGGAAAACCAAAATAAAACAAAATAAAACACCTTATCTATAGAATAATAATAATAATAATAATAATTGAACTTCTTATCAAAATCCATGCAAGCAAAGAGAAGGAAGTGAAATATTTCAAGTGTTCAAATTAAAAAAACAACAACACACAAGGGGATCTAAGATGGCGGCATAGAGAGGAGTGGAAGCCAAGTAGTCCCCCTGGAACAACTAAAAAAAACCAGAAACAACTAGTAAATAAGCAGGAATAACTGCGGGGAGACAAACATGACCATCCACTCATCATACACCAACCTGAATTGGGAGGAATGCCCGAGATCACAGCATAAAAATCTGTAAGTAAAAACTGTGGATCCAGACCTCCGGAAGATGGCAGTTAGGGGAGACAGGGCAAAAACACCTCCATGAAAAATACTAGATAAAAGCCAGAAAGTCACCCAGAACACCAGTCCAGCAATGCACCAGCTGGTCAAGGTCTGCTAAATCCACAGGGACCATCCACTTGGTGAAACTGGGAGTCTGCATTCTGAAACGAATGAGTAGTTGGCTGAATACCTGGCAGCCACACTGCAGTGTGGGGAAACCATGGGTTGGTGTTTGGAGTTGGACTAGTTCTTTTTAAAAACTCAAAAGTGGCTGCGGATATGGCAGCGAGAACCGCACAGGGAAGTGCGTCAGGAACAGCGTCTCCACAACCTGTGAGTATCCCTCAGTATCTGGCATGGACGATAGCCTTTCGCGCACCTGCCGCTAATTGTCTTGAGCGAGGCAGGCAGAGGTTAGCCAAAACGGGAAAAAAACCATGCCCCTTACAGCTGTCTTCCTGGTGGGCTGGGAATGCTCCTGCCTGGTGCCGGCACCACAGCCCAGAGCTACGCCAAAAAACCCCGTGCAACGGGAAGTGTTTCCAGTCTGGTGTGGACAATAGCCTTTGGCGCACCTGCAGCTAATTGTCCCAGAGCTAGGAAGGCAGAGTGTTGCAAAAAGGGGAAAATTAACATGCCCCATTCAGCCATCCTTTCAGCAGGCTGGGAATGCAGCTACAGGGCCCTGCGGCCCAGAACTTTCCTTGAGGGTCCGCATGCACTTGTGATGTAGCACAGCCTTCCCTCAGCAGAGGCCCTAGAAGGGCATGGCTTGGAAGAGGGACCCACTCGGAAATCCCAGGGACCATATGCCAATACCAAGGACTTGTGGGTCAATGGCAGAGATAATCTGTGGTGAGACCGAACTGAAGGTTTAGATTTTTGGAACAGCCTTAAATCTCCAGAAACACCTGGGAGGTTTGAGTGCTAAAGTCGTCCTCGCTCCCTAACCTCTCAGACACACACCCCACATTCAGGGCAGACAGCACCAACTACACATGCAAAACTGGTGCACCAATGACCCCACAAGAATCAGACCTCCACACACCACAAAGACAAAGTTGGGGAGAACTGGCTTGATGGGAATAGGTGACTTGCAGACGCCATCTGCTGGTTAGAGAAAGTGCGTCACCAAGCTGTTGATCTGACAAGTTATAGAGAAGTATTTGAATTGGCATACGTATCCTAAAAGAACCCTATCAAGTTAAGCAAATGCCAAGAGGCCAAAAAACAACAGAAAATTTTAAAGCACATGAAAAAAACAAATGATATGGATAACCCAAACCCAGACACCCAAATCAAAAGATCAGAGGAGATGTAGTACTTGGAGCAATTAATCAAAGAACTAAAGATAAACAATGATACCATTGCATGGGATGTAAAAGACATGAAGAAGAGCCTAGAAGAGCATAAAGAAGAAATTGTAAGAGTAAATAGAAAATAGATGATCTTATGGTAATAAAAGAAACTGTTGACCAAATTAAAAAGATTCTGGATTCTCATAGTACAAGATTAGAGGAAACTGAACAACGAATCGAAATGGACTTCAGGGATATGATAGATAATATAAAATGTCCAAATATAAGACTCATTGGTGTCCCAGAAGGGGAAGAGAAGCGTAAAGGTCTAGAAAGGTTTTTCAAAGAAATTGTTGGGGAAAGTTTCCCAACCTTCTACACAACATAAATACACAAAGTATAAATGCCCAGTGAACTTCAAATAGAATAAATCCAAATAAACCCATTCCAAGACATATTCTGATCAGACTGTCAAATACTGAAGAGAAGGAGTAAGTTCTGAAAGCAGCAAGAGAAAAGCAATTCACCACATACAAAGGAAAAAACATAAGACTAAGTAGTGACTACTCAGCAGCCACCATGGAGGCGAGAAGGCAGCAGCACGTCATATTTAAAATTCTGAGAGAGAAAAATTTCCAGCCAAGAATTCTTTATCCAGCAAAGCTCTCCTTCAAATTTGAGGGAGAGCTTAAATTTTTCACAGACAAACAAATGCTGAGAGATTTTGCTCATAAAAGACCTGCCCTACTTGAGATACTATAGGGAGCCCTACCAACAGAGAAACAAAGAAAGGTTAGAGAGATATGGAGACAGGTTCCATAATATTAGATGAAGATACATTTTTTAAGCCATATAGTGACCACTGAATATAAGTTTGGCTTTATTATCATCATAGTCATCATAAGACACAACCCTATGTTAAATTATTTTTAATTCCATATTTCAGAGAGGAATAAACAGACATTGCAGAATGGTGACATTATGAAGGAGAACACATACTTGGTATCACATCCTATTCCATGCTACCATTTCTTACACTCTATTTCAAATGGATAACTCAGGTTTACTATATGGCATTTTTTCTGAAACACTAGAAGTCAGAAGATGAAGATACTTGCCTCACTTTTCTGACTTGCTGATTGTAAATGTCATCTCACTTAATTTGTAAGATGACTCTTAGTTTCCTAATTGATATAACAGGAATTATACTAAGAATAATTAAAAAATATTAATTATTAAGTCTGAAAATATAGACTTCTTTTGAAAATCCAAAGGAATACTCATACTTTTTGAGAGCATTGAAAAATGTGTATTCTCAATTATGTTTCATTGGTTGGTGTAGATCAGATGCCATTGTCTGGAGATAGGCATGGGATATATAGAGCAAAGGCATATAGGGAGCAGTGTTGGTGACAATGTCTATTTATATATGGAGAGACATCTATTATTGTAGTCACTGGACCACTAAATTTAAATGGCAATGATTAACTTCTATTTCATACACTGAAACAAAAGAACATTAATTATGGACCCAAGATTTGATATTTATTGCATAGTTAATGGAAAATACTGAACCATTTTAGCTTCTGAGTTCAGATAGAGTGTTTGGAAAAAAAAAATCTATTTACTCTCTGATCCCTAAGCTTGTATAGTTTACAGTGAGAATTCCTATAAACAAAACAAAATTATCTCAATGCATTTAGTTCCTTTGAATAACAAGGGTTATGTGTAGGCATGTTTGTAAATATACAAAGGAGGAAGAAGGGGAAGTATTGATCTGTATTCAGATTTATTCTGCAATCCATGTATGGTGAGAATAGTGGAACAATATCCTCATCTGTAAAATTACAATACAGCCAGTATTTTGTGGTATCAAATAAGATGACTATAAAATCTGAAAATTAAATACTATTCTGAAACTTTAAAAAAATAATAGAGGGGCATATAGGGAAAAAATATACCTATTGCAAACTAATTACAGTTAATAGTATTTTCACATTCTTTCATCAGCAGTAACAAATGTACTATACCAATACTATGATTCAACAATTGAGGGGGGTAGTTGGGGGTATGGGAGGATTTGAGTTTCCTTTTTTTTTGTCTGTATTTCTTTTCTGGAGTAATGAAAATGTTCTAAATATTGAAAAACAATTAATTGTGGTGATGTATGCACAGCTGTTTGATGGTACCGGGGGCAATTGATTGTTTGATTGTACACTTTGGATCTCTGGATAATTGTATGGTATGTGAACAACCTCAATAAATAAAAAAAAATTAAAATTAAAAAAAACTAACAAACAAAAAAGCCCCACAAAACTAGAATGTTATATCCAGTGAATTTTTTTTTCAAAAGTGAAGGAAAAATAAACATTCAGATACAAACAAAAACTTAGGCTGTTCATGGCCAGAAGATCTGCCCTTCAAGAAATGTTAAAATAAATTCTTCCAGGAGAAGCAGAATGTTAGAGGACGTAAATCACATCTACCAAAAGAAAAGAAGGATGTTTGAGAAGGAAGAAGTGAAGGTAAAAGAAAATCATTTTTTATTTTTCTTAATTTATATAAAAGAAAACTATTTGTTTAAAGTAATAATGGCAACAGTGTTTTGGGTTACTATAACATATAGATAAGTGATATGAATGACAACAATGTCATAAAGAAGTGGAGGGAGAAATTATGAATACTCTGTTATAAGATACCTACTACATGTGAAGCAAAATAGTTTTCTTTGGCAATAAGCTTAGATTAGATAAAAATGTATATTGGAAAATCTAGGACAACTATTATATATTTTTTAATGAAGTAGAACTGATATGCTAAGATATGAGATAAAATGGAATCATATAAATGCTTAATTGAAACCAGAGAAGGCAGAGAGAGACGGAAAAAAGAAGAAATACAATGAACTGTGAACAGTTAAAAATATTGTGGATATTAATCCAGATAGTCACTTTAAATGTGAATGGTCTAAATATACAAACTAAAAGGCAGAGATTGTCAGAGTGAATTAAAAGGAAAAAGAAAACCCAACTCTATTTTGTCTGCAAGAAATCCACCTTAAATATAGAGACCCAGATAGGTTAAAATAAAGGAATTGAGAAATAGATGCCAGGCTAACACTAATTAAAGAAAGCTGAAGTAGCTATATTAATTCAGACAAAGTAGACTTAAGAACAAAGAAAATTATCAGGGTGGAGAGATGTACCTAATGAAAAGAGATCAATTCTCCAAGATGACACAATATTCCCAAATGTGCTTGCATTTAAAGGTAGAGATTCAAAGTGCATGAGGCAAAAGCTGACAGAACTGCAAGGAGAAATAGACTAATCCACTATTGTATTTGGAGATTTCAACACCCGTCTTTCAATAATTTATAGGTCAAGTGGTTAGAAAACCAGTAGTACTGTATTGGAACTAAAAATCTCTATTAATGAACTTGACCTAATTGGCATTTATTGGATACTCCATCCAGCAACAGCAGAATACATGTCTTCTCAAGCTCATTTGAAACATTCATCAAGATAGAACCCATTTTGGGCCATAAAATATACATTAACAAATTTAAAAGAATAGAAACCATATAAAATTTGTTCTTAAATAATGGAATTAACCTAGAAATTAACAGAAAAATTGCTGAATAATTGAAATGTTGGACATTAAACAATACACATTTACATAACACAAGGGTCAAATAAGAAATCTTAAGAGAGATTAAAATATATTATTTTGTACTTAATAAAAATGAAAATACAACTTATCAATATTTGTGGGATGAAATGAAAGTAGAGCTTAGAGGATAATTTATAGTGTTGAATGCATATATTAAGAAAAAAAGAATTAAAATCAATAATCTAAGCTGTCACTTCAGGAAGCTAGAGGAAGAAGAGCAATTTAAGCCTGAAGCGAAGCAAATGGAAGATAAGAAATAACATAAATTAGTGCAGAAATCAATGAAATTGGGAACAGGAAAACAATAGAGAATATCAATGAAACCCAAAGGTAGTTCTTTTCATAGAATAATAATGTTGATAAAAGAGAAAGGGAAGTGAGGAGAGAAGGAAAGGGAGGAAGAGGGAAAGAGAGAGAAGATGCAGAAATGAGAGAGAGGTCATCAGAATTGTTCCCATAGACATTAAAAAGAATAAAGAGATACTATGAATAATTCTGTCACTGAGTTTGAGATTGTGAAATCGGAATGGTAAATAGCTTCACTAATCATCTTGATTTGCTTGAACTCCCATTTTACCCAGGAAACTACAAAGAAGAAACAGAGGGTAAATGAGGCAGGCTGACATGCCAAAGATCCTTTGTGGTGCTGACAGAAATCTCTGTCCTTGCTAAAAAAGAGGGACTGTAGTAAAGCAAGTCAAACTGACACCAGTAAGTCTGCTAATCTTCACCAGATAGCCACAAACCTTGGATAAACCATCCTGCTTATGTGGGTTGCTAATTAACAGACTATGACCTAAAGATACCCTGCTCCAGACAACTTACATCCTCTTCACAGCTCAAGTAGCTCAGGCTTCCGTCACAACTCACATCTCCCTTGCCCCTCTCCATCCCTCCAAATCCTCCTGTTATAAGCTGCCTCCATGAACTCAGCCCTTTTGAGCAGCAATTTCTTTTTGATACTGCTCCAGCATGCATGCTACTTTAGCTCAATAAATGTCTTCTGTACTTTGGTTTTCAGAGTCTGCATTCTGTTTTCAGTGTAACAATATCTTAGATGAAATGGACCAATACCTAGGCAAACACAACTATTAAAACTCACACAAGGAGAAATAGATGATTGGAATAGGATTAAATTGATTAAGGAAATAACTTTCTATATATGAATAAATTTCAAAAAAATAAAGCACTAGACACAGATGGCTTCACTGGTGAATTCTATGAAACACTTAAGAAGGAAATGATAACAATTCTTCACAATCTTTTTCAGAAAATAGAAGCCGAGGGAGCACTTCCTAATTAACTCTAATGAGGTGGGTATTACACTAGTACCCAAACCAGTAAAGCCATTACAAGAATGGAAAACACAGACCAATAGATGTCATGAAGATAAATATATACAAAAATCCTCAGCAAAATTATGAGCAAGCTGAATCCATTAATGTGGAAAAATAATTATACACTTTGACCAAGTAGGGTTTATTCCAGGTGTTTAAAATTGGTTCTACCTTAGAAAATCAATGTAATACACCACATTGGCATACTAAAGACAAAAACTCATATAATCATATCATTTGATGCAGAAAGAGCATTTGACAATACACCATCTATTTGTATTACAAATTTTCAGCAAACTAAATAAAGAGGTAACTTCCTCAACTTTGATAAAGAACAACTAGGAGAAACTCACAGCTCACAATCATACTTCATGGCGAGAAACTGTATGCTTCCCCAGTAAGATGGGGTACAAGGCCAGGATATCCTATCTCACCACCTATTCAGCATTGATCTGGGAAGTCTTTGATAATTCAGTAAAATAAGAAAAGGAGATAAAAGGTGTATAGGATTTGGAAGAGCCACATAAATGGAGAAATACTCCATGATCATGAACTGGAATGCTCAATTTTTTTATGATGTAAAATTTTCCCAACTTAATCTATAGATTCAGTGTAATGCCAATCAAAATTGAAGCAGGCTACTTTGTAGGTATTGACAAACTGATTCTAAAATCTATATAGAAAGGCAAAAGATCTAGAATAGCCAGCACAATACTGAAAAATAGGAACGGAATTGGAGGCCTCACACTGTATGATATCAAGACTTACTGTAAAGCTGTAGTAATCAAGACAGCATGATATTGGCAAAAAATTAGATACACAAATCAATGTATCAGAATGGAGACCATAGAAATAGACCCACACAGATAGAGTCAACCAATCTTTGGCAAAGAAGCAAAGGCATTTCAATGGGGGAAAGGATAGTGTTCAATAAATGGTGCCAGAGCAATTGGATGTTCACATGCATAAGAATTCTACTATTAATAGTTAAGCCAAACACAGACTTTCACCTTTCATAAATACTAACTAAAAATGGATCATAGATCTAAATGTAAAATGCAAAACTGTAAAACTTCCAGAAGAAAACCTAGGAGAAAATTTATATGACCTCGGGTTTGGTGATGAATTTTTAGATATGACATTAAGAGCACCATCTGTGAAAGAAAAATGAACTTGAATTGTAGTAAAATTAAAAATTTCTGATCTGTAAAAGACACTGTTAAGAGAATCAAAAGGCAAGCCAGAGAAAGGGAGAAAATATTTGCAAAACACATATATTTTAAAGGAATTGAATCCAAAATGTACTAAGAACACTTAAATCTCAACATTGAGAAAACAAACCATTCAGTTAAAAAGTGGGCAAAATATCACCACCAAAGAAGATATAGGGACAAATAGACATTTGAAAAGTGTTTAACATCATTTACCATTAGGGAATTTTAAAATAAACGACAATTAGGTACCACTGCACATCCTGTTAAGAGTTACTAAAATCCAAAAATCTTTCCATGACAATTGCAGGTGAGGATGATGAACAACAGTAACTCTTATTCATAGCTGGTGGAAGACAGTTTTTGTAGTTTCTTACAAAGCTAAACATAGTACTATCATACGATACAGTGATAATTCTTCTAGATATTTACCAAACTGATTTGAAAAACAAAAACCTGTATGCACATGTATGTTTATATCATCTTTTCTCTTAATTGACAAAAATTTGATCCAACCAAGATGTTCTTCAATAAGTGAATTTAAAAACAAACTGTGCTTCATTCATACAATGGAATATTATTCAGTGTTAAAAGGAAATGAGCTAACAGGCTATGAAAATCCATGGATGAATCTTAGATGCATATTGAAGCCAGTCTGCAAAGGCTACATACTTTATAATTCAAATTACTGACATTCTGAAAATGGCAAAACTCTAGAGATAGTAAAAAGATCACTTTCCTAAGGGCCCCAGGGAAGGGGGAGAGGGTCGAATAAATGAGGTATACGGTGAAAAAACTAATCTGTATGATACTTTAAAAGTGGTTAACTGACACTGCAGTTTTCAAAACCTACCATAGAATTTTTCAAAAGAAAATGTGAACTTTTATGCAAATTTAAAAAGTAATTTCAGTGGTTGGGGGATGCCAGGATGGAATGAGATGGGATACAAAAATTTAACTATATTAAAAATGTATGAAACAATCTCATTGGAGGTATAGGAGAGAAAAGGTGCCAACCTAAGTAATTTTGGAAATGAGTGCAGTCTGTAAGACTAAGAGCAAAATAAACTGTAAGCACTGTAGTTGATAAAGTTATGCCCATTCTGACACCATTATATGTATCCTGGAATTGAACAAATAAATGAATTGTGGGAGTCAGTTTTCTCATTGTTGGAGTAGTAGTTTATAGATAAGCAATGGTTGGAGGCTAGAATGATCCATGAGTTGGAGATCAGTTTAAACTCATGCATAGCTTAATATGATTACAGATGGTTATATACATAGACATATTTATAGATGTCTTTATATATGGATCAGTATACACATATATATTTCCTTGCCCTATCAGCTGAGAGGGCCTAGAAACAATGACACCCAGAAGGAAAGCGCAAACCTAAAACCCAAATCTTAGTTTCTAATATTCTCCAATAAAAGGAACCAGAGTTCTCTGGAGAAATGGCTGATTCTAGGACTCAGGCAGAATATATTCAAGATGAGCCTGGAGTAAGAAGTGCTCAGAAGATAAACTCACAAATATGGGGCCACATCAAAGAGGACACACAGGAGCCAAGTGAAAGCTCTTCCAGTGACCAAAGCTGGAAAAAAATTGAGCAACAGAATAAATAAAGTAGTATTGGATTATAATCCAGAGTATAAAATAAATATCCATGAGTCCATGCGGATGTAGATAAATAAATGGGAGAGAACAGACAAATCTCCCATGCAGAAGAATTCCAAATAACTTATGTAAATATTCCAACCTTAAGGAGCAGGAGCATAACAGGGCTGTGACTTTGACTTCCTTTCAAAGTATACAGTATGAAAAGGGTATAACAAAGGGTAATTTTTCAGTGGAGAAACCTGACAAGTTTCTGGTGATGAAGTCATCATCAGCAGTGATTATTCATAATGCTCTGTGTTCTTGATATGATGCGATGGAATTGGTACACCCCCCTGTTGTCTTTCTCCACATAGCCCCTGACCCCATTTGAATCATGAGGAAAACATTAGAGGAGTGCCACTTGAAGAGCATTCAACAAAATACCTGTCTAAAACTGTCAAAGTCATCAAAAACAAGGAAAGTTGGAGAAATTTTCACAGCCAAGAGGAGACAAAGGAAATATGACATCTAAATGTAATATGGTATCCTGGGACAGAAAAAGGGGATTAGATAAAAAGTAAGAAAATCTGAATAAAGTATGGACTTCAGTTAATAAGAATGTATTAATATTTATTAATTGTAAAAAATGTACCATACTAATGTAAGATGTTAATAATAGGAAAAAATGGGTATGGGATATATGGGAACTCGTTACTATTTTCATAATTTTTATGTAAATCTTAAACAGTTCTAAAATAGAAAAGTTTTTATATAAAATGAGCTAACACTCGAATGATGCAAAGGTTGCAGGAGATCCTGGGTAAACTTTTTCCACATAGAGAAAACAGCAAGGGCAATATACCTAAGGCAAGAATAAGTTTAGCAAATTCAAGCAATAGAAGTTAAATCAGTTTGCCTGGAAGAGTAGAGGTGATCGAAGTATTGCTGGGTATATAAATCAAATGTCTATAAAGAACTTGGGATGTTTAACCCAACCACCATAGCCTGGAATGGTGGTGTCATTTCTTGAGTATGCACCATGAATGGGGGGGGGGATTGGGGAGTAGGTGTTCCCTTGTCATAATGGACAGAACTCTAGATTCATATTTGTATTAGACTGTAAGTCCTAAAATATGGCATCAAAAAATATGATGCCTCAATAGCTGTATCTGTCATGCCACAATGAGCAATCTGCATAATGCTTCATATGCTGACATAATGCAGCATAATGAAAAACGTGATTGCTCACTTGGAATGCATTCCTGGATGCCATAATTGATATTTTCAATAATTTGACAAGTTAATTGAGGAATAGCTCAGACTTAACTGTTTAGAAAATTAATTTAGCATCCAATTTGATACAGCAAATAAATCCTAAAAGAAATGAAAGGCAGTGTCTGATGGGATCATAAGAATGCTGACAAATGGGATTATGTAGCAGCTTTGCTGTTTCTGGTTATTTGGCAAGGAAAACCCAGAGGACCATTTTTATGTCTGAGTCTGTTAATGCTAGACATATGAAAGAATGTGGGTTAAGAAGCAGAAAACTTTACATAAATGTTCAATTTATGTAAGTGAGGGGATGAGAGAGGGACAAGCAAGGGTGCTAGGAGATCCTACTGTTTCATAGTTGCCTTTTTCTTGATTCTGTCCTTGCCCTGTTACTGTAATCCTCTGTTTTCTGGAGCCTTGAAAAAAGTTGGTTCTGCCACTCTTGGTTGTTGTTCAAAGCTTCTGTGGGGGAAAAGGAGCCATGGAACACCTCACTCCACCATCTTGATCAGGTTAGGGCCCCCATCCTTTCTTTTTTTTTTTTTTTTTTTTTCCTTTCTTAAGTAAAAATGCTTCATCTATCATACCTTAACTCTCAGTTATTAATACTTATGCAGGCAAACTCTGAGAATCAATGAGTCCTGTTAGTTTTATTGCATTTCATAGTGAAACACAGTCTTTAGAAACCGGGAAGTTTCATATTTTATGGGTTCTGTAATGTGGTTTTATTTTTCTGAGAATATACAAAATAAATGATGCTTTCTTATTAACTAGTTCTATAGACAAAAATTATGTATCAAATTAATTTAGATTCAGTTGTTACTCAGAGTGGATTTATTTTATTTTAACTTTAAATTTATTCTAACTCAGAATTTGCATTATTCTTTATAACAGCATTTTATTTTGATGAATTTCTTGCTAGACTTTAACGTATCTTATGAGTTCAAAGTGTGATAAAAGGAAAACATCTTATTTTAAACATACAAACTATGATTATGTGAATATTAACAAAAAACATTTTCATGTCAAAATATCTATAAATTATTCCTAATTTCAGCCAAATATGAAATGTACTTAGTGTAAGGCATGCCAATTTCCATTAGTAATTTATAGAATAATAAAATACCCCTTTATAAAGATTTTTAATTGAAATTTGTACATCATAATGCTTCATGCACAGAATAAATTTTATCTACATTAATATAGTCATAATGGCAACTAGATAAATTTTATCTTCTGTTAAGTGAATTATAGGATCATTATAACATTCTGTTTTCCTTAGGAAACTATCCAAAATTTTGTCACTCTCATTCACAATAAAATTACAATTAAATTTCAAAGATGTGATTTCTTAAATTTTGCCTAGCTTTACATTAGATGCTACAAATTATTCTCTTTTTTCTTTTTTCTTATTAACCATGAGGCACAGGAGATTTAAGTATTACTGAAAGTCCTATAGCTAATAAGGGGCAAAGTCAGGTGGAATGCTGACGTATATCTCCTAACTCCAACCTGCACACATTTTTACATCAAATCAGCTATCTGAATAAAGGCAGGAAGAATGAATAATCTGACTTCTTGAACCACACTTTAGGACTCAGATATATGAGGCATAAAACACTTTTGTAATAGATTCTATTTAATCATTTTGATGGTATAATTATTTTGATACAGTCCTGTTGCATATAGCAACATTGGACAAATAAACATAGAAAAGTAATCCCCAGATTATGGATTCTGTCCATAGAAAAAAGCATCAATCACCTTTTCCACATAATTTTAGTAGGTTACCAAAGTAAATGGTCTAATGATAACCTTCTCTGTCTGCTTTTTTAACCTCTCCTTTATATGTTCATGTAGGTGGCTAATGTTCTTCAAGTAGAAAACAGGATGGACAAGGGAAAGCAATTGGGACTTGAATGATTCATAATTAGTTAAACAACATCAAAATAACCTTAGAATTAAAAGAAACTATAAGAACGTTTGCAGTTCAAACATTTTCTACCTAAGAAAGCACGAAATGATAGCTAAGATATGTCATGCGTGAAAGGCCAGCTGGCTGCTCAGACACCCTAGGATATTTGACTTGTTGGAACCATCACAGTATAGGGACTGGTTCACATCGTTTCATGTTCACTTTACTGTCACATTAAGATGGGAGCTGTCTCTGGGGACAGATTCATATACACTAACTTTACAGAGTTGACAGATACAAAGCAAGGCACCTGCAAAAGAAAAAAGACAATATTAACTTTTATTATTAAGTGGTACCGCCTAACCAGAACATTCTCTTCTTGTAGTCACGGTAACAGGAAAAATTTTGCACTGGGAACATGGAATCAATTTATCTCTAAGTATCATTTAAGAGAACTCAGGCTCCTCATGGAGCCTTCACATTGCTTGTGGAACCAGATTGCTCAAGCCTGATTAGCCTGTATTTTCTTCCCATTGAATGAGGCTTAGGTGAAAAGTGTAAACAATCACTTTTGCTGCTTTCTAGCATTTTAAGTTTCATGACTGACCAGTTTTATTCTGCATCACACCTTCTCCATATAGAACATGGTCCAGTTGTCTAAGTTTTAAACAGTCGATTCCCAGGTCACTGTTTTTATCTGGCTTATCCAACACTCTTAGTGACAGTGCAAGATTTCATTCATACAGATGGCTAACCTGTGCTTTTGGCATGGATTTTACTACTTTTACTTTTAGAGGAAACTTTCTTTTCAAGTTCTTGATGAGGTCTTAGTACTGACTCTAAACTCAGACAATGCCACCTATTATGTAATGATTTAGTAAATTACCTTGGTCTTAGTCAAATATCTCATAAAGCCTTTCAGGCTCTTTGAAAATTTATAGACATTGCACAGTTATCCATCTACAGATACGTGTTTCTGTATGTAAAGATATACATCACTATAGATCGTTTTTCAGTAAGTCTAAAAGTTCTGGCTACTTAAATAGTCTGAATAATGTTTTGACCCTGCAAGTGGGCATATGAGTCTAAATACCAGTTTTTCTCATAGTGATTCAGTTGGAATTATGCATTATACACAAGAAAATATTGATAGTTCATTCATTCCTTGAAAGAAAACATTATTTAATGCCAAGATAATTACATGCTAAATTAAATTCTCTTTTTTCCCTTCTCTTCCCCAAGTTGATCAACTATGGCTTGAAATAGAAAGGAGATACTCGTCAGAAAAGAGGCAAACATTTTTTATGTAACATACTTCCTATTAGGTGCTTCTCTTTGGATGAAGTTGACTTACCCACTGGCTTAGCTATATAAAACCATTTTCTTTTGGAGGAGTGCCATTTAGATGCATCCTGAAGGCTATAAACAATTTAGGAGGTCTTTCATTTTTCTCTGTGGAGATATTTAGTTCAAAATTGACCAGCTTCCCTAGACCCAAAAGGACAAATAATGTGTGATTTCTCTTATATGAAACAGTTAGAATAAGCAAATCCATAGAGACAAAGCAGAATAGCTGTTACCAGGGGTGAAGGGACTGGGGATTGGAGAGATATTGCTAAATGACTATAAGATTTTGTTTGGGATGATGAAAATTGTCTGGAAAAATATAAAGTGATGAAAGTAAAACAGTATTGTCACTCTATATTATGCCAAAGAATTGTCCACTTAAAATTGTTAAAATAATTTTTAAGTTAATGTCTATTTTACCACAATGAAAAATAAATAAATAATTTAATAAAAGAGGAAAAAATTGACCAGCTCCCTTCCATATAATGAGGAAAACCTGCTTTAAAGGTAGGCTACTCTAAGGGCACTGAAGATCTGAAATAACAACAGGTCTATTATATAATCAAAATAGGAAGTTTACATATACTTCTGTGGGAGTAAATAGGGGGAAGTCTGTGGGAGAGACTATTTAGCAGATCATCCTGCCTCTTCTCTCTTCTCCCTGGGCTTGAAGCTGGACTCTGATTTATGTAAGATGTAGTCATTTGACCAAGTGATACTCAACCTTAAAAATCTCCCAGTTTTGTTTAGCTAGAATGGAGACAAAGCTGAGGGCTATCTTATGAGCCATGAATTGAGTACGATGGAATCACAGGGTGGACTGAATCTGGGTCCCTGATCTAGGCCTGGAAAACTTCCTACCATTCAAGGACAGCTGATTAGATTTTAAGGAGTGAGAGACAAATTTTTATTATGTTACCACTGAATTTTTTTTATGAATTTTAAAAATTGTGAACTTTAACATATATACATAACAGTGATAACTTTCAATATGAATTAACAAGTAGTTAGAGAACAAATTTCAAAGAATGTTATGGTTTACAGTTCCACAATTTGAGATATTTCCATTATTGTAAAATATAATCTATATACAGAAATGTGTTAACTTTCAAAGTACAGCTCAACAAGAGTTATATTGGTAATTTCAAAAAATGTTATGGGTTACAGTTCCAGAGTTTCAGTTCTTTCCTTATTATGAAATATAGGATATACACAGAAAGGTGATAACTTTCAAAGCACAATTCAACAAATAGCTATAGAGCAAATTTCAAAGAATATTATAGATTACCATTCCACCATTTCAGTTATTTCCTTCTAGCTATTCTAATTCTCTAGCATCTGGTGTGTATATATATATAGTTTCAGTATTTGTAATTCTTTGTTAAATCCTATCTTGTCTTCCTCTTATTTACTCACTTTCTTGATTTTCAGGGATATCTAGCCAGTGACCACCTAAATTGTTCATACTGAAAAGGGGTGTGTATTAATTGTACGGGGAAGGTGGCTGCATCTGATTGTTATTCTTAAAGAGGCTATTGCCTCTGGGTTTTAGGACTTGTCTGGGATAGGAATATGTTGGTAGATTTAAGTTTCTGAGAGAGAAAACTTAGTGAATGAATCTTTTGTAGATCTCAGGGGCCTAGATTTTTGGAACCATTGTTGGTAAGGGCATGGCATACTGTTGCTATTTGAGATATCTAGCTGGAGCTTGCATAAGAGAAGCCTCCAAGATAGCCTCTTGACTCTATTTGAGATCTCTTAGCGTGTAACCTTATTTTGTTACCTTTCTTTTCCCCCTTTTGTTCAAGTAGGCATTTTCAGTCACTCAATACCAGGGCCAGGCTCATTCCTGGGAATTTTCCTATGTTGCCAGGAAGGAGTCATATCCCAAGTAGGGGGAGAGGTTAATGAATTTATTTGCCAAGTTGGGCTTAGAGAGAAAAAGGCCACATCTGAGCAACAAAAGAGGTTCTCTGCAGTTGCCTTTTAGGCATAATTACAGAAGGATTAGCTTCCCATTTACAGCCTGTTCTGGTTTGCTAATGCTGCCGTTAAGCAAAATACTAGAAATGGATTGGCTTTTATAAAGGATGTTTATTTGGTTACAAAGTTACAGCCTTAAGGCCATAAAGTGTCCAAGGTAAGGCCTCAATGATAGGGTACCTCCACTGAAGGATGGCCACTGCTGTTCAGAAAACCTCTGTTAGCTTGGAAGGCACATGACGCATCCACTTGCTCCCAGGTTGTGTTTCAAAATGGCATTCTCCAAAATGTTGCTCATGGGGCATTTTGTTGTCTCTTAGCTTCAGCTCCTCTTCAAAGTGTCACTCTCAGTTGCTCTCAGGTCATTCTGTCTGTGAATTCCTTTATATGACTCCAGTGATCCAATGAACACCCACCCTGAATGGGGGGATAACACCTCCATGGAAATTATCCAATCAAACGTTTCACTCACAGTTGATTGAGTCACATCTCCATGGAAACACTCAATCAAGGAATTCCAATGTAATCAACACTAATACATCTGCCCTTCAAGACTGCATCAAAGAACATGGCGTTTTGGGGAACATAATACATCCAAACTGGCACACAGCCCAAAGTTTCACAAGAGCAAGCCTCAAGATCGAGGGCCTGATTTATTAAGTAGTGGGTCCCTAATTTCACATAACATATATTCTGTCCTAAGATTAACAATCAGTTTCTCATATTGTCTTCACTTAGTTGTACAACCATCACTCTCAATTTTAGACAATTATCATAACATAATATATCATAGAGCTCTTATCCACTGCTAAGTATTCATCCCTAGTATTAGTGTAATGCTGGTAAGATGTTCCTATTAAATATAGTTTATAATGTGTAATGGGTAGTTTTTCCATATACCACTTTGTTGTTAACTATTTGTACCAGTATCATACCTTATATCATGCTAACACTTATTTATGTTAGCAGTGATACTCTGTGGGTTACATACCTTTCAATGACCACTCTGAACATGCTTGCCTTCCATGTGGTACTGATACTTATAATCCCATTAATGAATCATAATCACACCTGTCCATTCCCATACCATTAAATTCACCCTCATCATGTCTGTACATATTAGATTATCTTTCCTATGTACTAGCTTCTGTCTATCTCTATGTCTCCTAGATTCTACATTATAAGACACTTATTTTACATTGTTCACAGAGTTTACATTAGTGGTAATATACAATCTCTCTTTTTCTGTCTGGCTTATTTCACTCAACATTATGTCTTCAAGGTTCATCTATGTTGTCATATGTTTCAAGACCTCATTCTTACTGCTATGTAGTATTCCATCATATGTATTTATCACATTTTGTTTATCCACTGATCTGTTGCAGGACATGTGGATTGTTTCCATCTCTTGGCAATTGTGTTCAATGCTTCTGTGAACACTGGTGTGCAAATGTCTGTTTGTGTCACTGCTTTCAGATATTCTGGGTGTATACTAAGAAGTGAAATTGCCAGATCATAGGGTAATTTGATATCTAGTTTTTTGAGCAACTACCAAACTCTTTTCCATGGCAGCTGTACCATTATACATTCCCACCAGCAATGAATCAGCATTCCAATTTCTTCACATGCTCTCCAGCATTTGTAGTTTCCTTTTTGTTTAATGGCAGCCTTCTTATTGGTGTGAGATGATACCTCATTGTGGTCTTGATTTGCATTTCACTGATAGCTAGTGAATATGAACATTTTTTTCATGTATTTTTAGATATTTGTATTTCTTCTTTGGAGAAATGTCTTTTCATTTCTTTTGCCCATTTTATAATTGGGCTGTTTGTACTATTGTCATTGAGTTGTAGGACTTCTTTATATATGCAAGATATCAGTCTCATCAGATAGATGGTTTCCACATATTTTCTCCCATTGCATTGTCTATCTCTTCACCATTTCGACAAATTCTTTTGAGGTACAGAGGCTTTTGATTTTGAGCAGTTCCCATTTATCTATTTTTTCTTTCATTGCTTGTGCTTTGGGTGTAAGGTCTAAGAGGTACCTCCTATTATTAGGTCTTGAACATGTTTCTGTAAATTATCTTCTAGGAGATATATGATACTGTCTCTTATATTGAGGTCTTTGATCCACTTTGAATTAATTTTTGTATATGGCATGAGGTAGGGGTCCTTTTTTATTTTTTTGGATATGAATATGCAGTTCTCCCAGTCCCATTTGTTGAAGAGACTGTTCTGTCCCAGGTCAGTGGATTTTGGGGCCTTATCAAAAATTAGTCAACTGTAGATCTGGTGGTCTATTTCTGAACTCTCGATTTGATTGCATTGATCAATATGTATATCTTTGTGCCAATACCATGCTGGTTTTACTACTGTGAGTTTATAGTATGCTTCAAAGTCAGGAAATTTAAGTCCTCCCACTTTGATCTTCTTTTTAAGGATATTTTTGGCAATTTGAGGCCCCTTTCCTTTCCAAATAAATTTGATAACTAGCTTTTGAAGTCTGCAAAGTAGGTTGTTGGAATTTTGATTGGAATTGCATTGAATCTGTAGATCAATTTGGGTAGGATTGACTTCTTAATGACATTTATCTTTCTATCCATGAACATGGAATATCTTTCCATCCCTTTAGATCCCTTTTGATTTCTTTTAGAAAAGTTATGTGATTTTCTGTGTACAGGTCTTTTACATACCTGGTTAAGTTTATTCCTAGGTACTAGATTTTTTTAGTTGCTATTGTGAATGGGATTTTTTTCTTGATTGTCTCTTCAGTTAGGTCATTTCTAGTGTATAGGAACATTACTGACTTATGTGCATTAATCTTCTATCCTGCCACTTTGCTGAATTAGTTTATTAGCTTATGTAGCTGTGTCATCGATTTCTCAGGATTTTCCGAATATATGATCACATCATCTGCAAATAATGACAGTTTTACTTCTTTCTTTGTAATTTGTATGCCTTTTATTTCTTTGTCTTTCTGATTTGCCCTGGATAGAACTTGTAGCACAATGTTGAATAATAGTGGTGACAGCAGGCATCCTTGTTTCATTCCTGTTCTTAGGGGGAAAGCTTTTAGTTTCTCACAACTGAGTACTATGCTGGCTGTGGTGTTTTCATATCTGCCCTTTATCATATTGAGGAAGTTTCCTTCAATTCCTACCTTTTGAAATGATTTTATCAAACAAGGATGCTGAATTTTGTTGAATGTTTTTTTTCAGCATCCATTGAGATGATTAACTGATTTTTCCCTTTTGATTTGTTAGTGTGTTGTATTACATTGATTGATTTTCTTATGTTGAAACACCTTTGCATGCCTGGGATGAATCTGACTTGGTTGTGGTGTTTGATTTTTTTAAATGTGTATTTGGGTTCAATTTGCAAGTATTTTGTTGAGAATTTTTGCATCTATTTTCATTATGGAGATTGGCCTGTAGTTTTCCTTTCTTCTTGCATCTATATCAGACTTTTGTATTAGAGTGATGTTGGCTTCATAAAATGAGTTAGGTAGTGTTCCATTTTCTTCAATTTTTTGACAGATTTTGATCAGGAATGGTGTCAGTTCTTCTTGGAAAGCTAGGTAAAATTCTTCTGTGAAGCCATCTAGCCCTGGACTTTTATTTGTAGGAAGCTTTTTGATGACTCTTTGGGTCTCTTTACTTGGGATTGATTTGTTGAGGGCTTCTCTTTCTTCTCAGATCAGTCTAGGTTGTTCATGTGTTTCCAGGAAATTATTCATTTCCTCTAAATTGTCTAATCTGTTGGCATACTGTTGTTCATCATATCCTCTTACTATTTTTTAAATTTCTTTGGGATCCAGAGTAATGTCCCCCCCCTCTCAATTATGATTTTGTTTCTTTGGGTCTTCTCTCTTTTTGGCTTTGTCAGTCTGAGGGTTTGTGAATCTTGTTCATCTTCCCAAAGAACCACCTTTTGGTTTCATTTATTCTCTGTATTGCTTTTTTGTTCTCCATATCATTTATTTCTGTTATAATCCTTGTTATCTCATTTCTTCTACTTGCTTTAGGGTTAGTTTGCTGATCTTTCTCTAGCTTCTTCAGTTATTCCATTAGTTCTTTGATTTTAGCTGTTTCTTCCTTTTTAATGTATGCATTTAGAGCTATAAATTCCCCCTCAGCACTACCTTCCCTGTATCCCATAGGTATTGGTATGTTGTGTTCTCATTTTCATTTGTCTCTAGATATTTAACAATTTCTTTTGCAATTTCTTCTTTCATCCACTGATTGTTTAGGGGTGTATTGTTTAACCTCCACATATTTTGAATTTTCTGGTTCTTTGATGTTTATTGACTACTACTTGCATTCCTTTGTGGTCAAAGAATGTGCTTTGAAAAATTTTAATCTTTTTAAATTTATTGAAGCTTGTTTTATGCCCCAGCATATGATCTATCCTTAAGAATGTTCCATGTGCACTGGAGAAGAATGTATGTCCTGGTAATTTGGGATGTAATGCTCTATATATGTCTGTTAAGTCTAGTTTATTTATCACATTGTTTAGGTTCTCAATTTCCTTATTGATCCTCTGGTTGGTTGTTCTATCTGTAGAAGAGAATGGTGTGTTGAAGTCTCCCATTATTAATGTAGGAACATGTATTGCTTCCTTTAGTTTTGCCAGTGTTTGTCTCATGTACTTTGGATACCTTGATTGGGTGCATAAACATTTATGATTGTTATGTCTTTAGTGAATTGTCCCTTTTATTGGAATATAGTGTCCTTTTTGTCTCTTCTGACATCTTTGCATTTAAAGTCTATTTTATCTTAAATTAGTATTGCTATCCCTCCTTTCTTTTGGCTGTAACTTGCATGGAATATTTTTTCCCCATCCTTTCACTTTCAATTTCTTTGTGTCACTGGTTCTAAGATGTGTCTCTTATAAACAGCAAATTGATGGTTCATACTTTTTAATCCATTCAGCCAATCTGTATCTTTTAACTGGGGCATTTAATCCATTCACATTCAATGTTATTACTATGAAGGCAGTTCTTGAATCAGCCATCTTATTCTTTGTTCTTTAGTTGTCAGACCTTTTTTTCCCACTCTGTATTTCCTTTAAGTTACCTTTATTAACACTCTTCCATTCTGTGCCCTTCTCTAGGCCTCTCCTTTCTTTTTTTCTCAGCTAGTACAGCTCTCTTCAGTGTTTCTTTCAGATCAGATCTCTTGTTCACAATTTCTGTCAGCATTTGTTTGTCTGTGAAAATTTTAAACTGTCCTTCAATTTTGGAGGAGAGCTTTGGTGGATAAAGAATTCTTGTCTGGCAAGTTTTGTCTTTCAGAATTTTAATATGTCATGGTTCCTGCTGAGTAGTCAGTACTCAGTCCTGTGTTATTTCCCTTGAATATGTCTTGGAGTGGGTTTATTTGGATTTATTCTATTTGGAGTTCATTGGACATCTTTGATTTGCATATGTATATCATTTAGAAGGTTGGGAAGTTTTCCCCAATAATGTCTTTGAAACTTTTCCTAGCCCTTTACTCATCTCTTCCCCTTCTGGAACACCAATGATGGAACACCAATGATCCTTATATTTGCGTGCTTCATGTTTTCCATCATTTCCCTGAGATCCGTTTCAAATTTTTTGATTTTTTTCCCCATTAGTTCTTTTGTGCTTTTGCATTCCATCGTGCTACCCTGTAGTTCAGTAATTCTTTCCTCTGCCTCTTCATATCTGATGTTGTGCATCTCAAGTTTATTTTTAATTTGATCATCAGTATCTTTTATTTCCATAACACTTACTATTTGTTTATTTACTCTTTCAAATTTTTCTTTGTGTTCTTCTAGGTTATTCTTGATGTCCTTTATATCCTTAGCCATCTCATTGAAGTTGCTTTGGAGAATTGTGTGTACTTCTTTGATTAATTACTCAAAGTTCTGTGCCCCCTCTGGCTTTTTAATTTGATCATTTGGGTTGTCCATATCTTCTGGTTTCTTCATATGCTTTCTGATGTTCTGTTGTTGTTGGCCTTGTGGCATTTGCTTATCTTGATAAGATTATTTTAGGATATGCAGGGTTATTTAAACATTTATCTATAATTTGGCAGAGCTTCAGCTTGGTGGAGTGCACTTTCCCTGTCCTACCAGCAGATGGCACTTTTGAGCCACCTCTTACCCTCAAGCCAATTCTCCCCAATCTTCATCTATGCACTGAGCAGGTTCTACCCTTGGTGGAAGTCCAATCAGTGTACCAATTTTTCGTGTGTGCAGGGGTCTGCCCACCCTGTGGGAGGGGATTGGGTCCTGCACAGTTTAGCAGGGAGTCCACCCCAGGGCACAGTGGTCCCAGAAGTTTCCAGACCTGCATGTCTAACCCAGCTCAAATGCACTGAAATCCTTGTCTGCTGAGTGCCTTCAAGTCCCCGAGGTTGGGGAAGGGCTCCTGGTACTTCTGTGCCTTGCCGTTGCCTCTCAGCTGTTCATACCCTGGGCTTCTATGGAGTAAGAGTGGTTACAATGACAAGACTGCTAAATCCTGAGTTCCTTCACCAGAGCTTTCAGCCACTGGGCTGTGAAGGTTTATCTCCACAGCCATCTACTGAGATGGTGCATGGGGATTAGAAAGCTGCTTGCTGCATACTTGGCAGCTGGCTCTAGCCACCAGTCCCCAGTATGTCAGCTCTTGGCCATGGGGTTGTGAAGGGTTATCTCCCCAGCCAACTGCGAGATGGGTGCATGGGTCATGGGAAGCTGACCCCTTCCACACTTATCTGCTGGTTCTAACCACCAGACCCCAGCACAGAAGCTCTTGGGCATGGTGCTGTGAAGGGTTATCACCCCAGCAAAATGTTGAGAATGGTGCATGGGGCACGGAAGGCTGCTCCCTTCCACACTCATCTGCTGGCTCCAACTGCCCATCCCCAGTGGCATTCTGGGCTGAACACTCACCCATTCTAAACAGAGTCTCTTGGCCTCTCCAGCTACATCTTCACTATGTGGTATAGAAATCCATGTCTGGCTGGTGGCACCCTGGAACTGCTGTTCTGGAGCACTTTCTGTCCTTTATCCAGTTGTTTACAGAGAAGAATTTTGCTCTGCCTCTTATAATCTGCCATCTTCCCATACCACTGAATTTTAAGAGTCTGTGTTAGAGCAACCACAGTTATCTTTAAGAATATACTCTTAACAAATGTTATTTCATATCATACTCTTTTATGGGGGAGAAATTTTAGGTCAGGCATACATGAATAGCTCATAAACAATCAGCTTCTAAATGTAAAATCTGGGATTCACAGCTGGATTTTCTGTATCCAAATTTTTGTTATTTTTTCCTATGCAAGGTTGTCAAATAGGTTAGTTTCATTTAGTACTTAAAAGCTCAGGCCCTAGAGTCAGAGAATTAGTATTATAATAATGGTTTACCTTTACCAACAGCATGAGCTTAGAAAAATTACTTAATTCCTCTGAGCCTCTATTTCTTTATTTGGAAGTAATAATAGCTCCTAGCATATAAAATTTTGGAGATTATGAAAGAGAGGTAATTGAAGTTAAAAGTTTATTAGAAGGAGAGGATCTAAGATGGTGGCAAAAAGAGGAGTGGAAGCTAAGCAGTCTCCCAGAACAACTAAAAAAATCAGAAACAGCTAGTAAATAATCTGGAATAACTGTGGGGGGAAAATATGACCATCCACTCATCATACAACAACCTTAATTGGTAGGAATGCCTGAGATCACAGCATAAAATCTGTAAGTAAAAACTGCGTATCCAAGTCAGGAGATCCCTCCGCCCACAGCCTGAGCTGCAAAGCCTCGTGGTGCCAGAGAGAAGCTCTCTCCCAACAAGCAAATATAGCTCAGCTGAGCTGCAACTGGGGTTTTAATTAGTGAGTGTATACTGCTCACTATGAGCTACAAGTCCTCAACAAGCAGACAGAGGCTTTGGGTGACAACTGACGTTGGAGAGCCAGAGGGTCGCCATGGACTAGCTCTGAAGGGGACTTTCTGTTTCTTTTTTGGCTCAATGGAGAAAGCCTCAGCCATTTTCAGTTCCCAGTGCTCTGACCCAGACAAGGGTGGAGATAGCACAAGCAGAGAGAGACCATTGAAAAGCTAATGACCCTCCCTAGGGGGTCTATCTTCTCTAAGAGGAAAGGGGTAGGGCTCAGCTCTACCCTGCCTTCCATTCAGAACCAGACCCCAGAGCCTGGGGGAAAACAGTCATGGGCCACACCTCCTTATACCAGTCAAGAACTACAGGCTAACAGGCACCACCTGCTGGGCAGAAAAGCACAGTGACCAGAGGCATCAGAGGGTGTACCAGTTTTCTAAGACACACCCTCAGGGAAACCAGCTACTGAATATTTCTTCCTTCTGGGACCTGAGCCTGTTCTGGTCTGGGAAAACGTGATTGGGGTAACCAAGGAAACCATGCCTAGACAACAGAAAACTACAACCTACACTAAGAAAAATGAAGTTATGGTCCCATCAAAGAAACAAACTTACACTTCAACTGAGACACAGGAATTGAAACAACTAATAATAAGTCAATTCAAAAAGTTTAGGGAAGATATGGCAAAAGAACTGAGCTGTAAAATGAAAACACAGGAAGTACATAAGGTAGAAATTGAAAGTTCAAAAAACCTACTGACACAATCTATGGAAATGAAAGGCACAACACAAGAGATGAAAGACACAATGGAAACATACAGCAGCAGATCTCAGGAGGCAGAAGAAAACACTCAGGAACTGGAGAAGAAGACACCTGAAAGCCTACACAGAAAAGAACAGATAGAGAAAAGAATGGAAAAATACAATCAATGTGTCTGGGAACTTAAAGACAAAATGAAAAGCAAGAATTTACGTGTCATTGGTGTCCCAGAAGAAGAGAAGGGAAAAGGGGAAGCAATAATAGAGGAAATAATCAATGAAAATTTCCCATCTTTTCTGAAAGACATAAAATTATGATCCAAGAAGTGCAGCATACCCCAAGCAGAATAGATTGAATAGGCCAACTCCAAGACACTTAAACATCAAAGATAAAGAGAGAATCCTGAAAGCAGCAAGAGAGAAGCGATCTACCACATACAAAGGAAGCTTGATAAGACTGTCAGTGGATTTCTCAATAGAAACCATGGAAGCAAGAAGGAAGTGAAGTGATACATTTAAGATACTGAAAGAGAAAAACCACCAACCAAGAATCCTATATCCGGCAAAACTATCCTTCAGATATGAGGGAGAGCTAAAAATATTCTCTGACAAACACTCAGTGACAGAGTTTGTGAACAAGATACCTGCTATACAGGAAACACTAAAGGAAGCACTGCAGACAGAAGGGAAAAGACAGGAGTGAGAGGTTTGGAAAACAATTTTGGGAGATAGTAGCACAATAATATAAGTACACAGAACAAAGATGACTGTGAATATGGTTGAAAGAGGATGGCCAGGACCATTTGGGACATCAGAACAAAAGATGAACAATCAAGACTGGGACTGTGTAACTCAGGGAAACCTAGGGGGCTCAACGATTGTAATAAAAGGTACGAATATGTTTTTACATGAGGTAGAACAAAGGAATGTCAACATTGCAAGGTGTTAAAAATAGGGTGGGATTGGGAGGGAAATACAATCAATGACAACTAGAGGCTATAATTTACAGAAACATTGTATTAGGCTTCCTTTAATGTAACAAAGGCAATATACCAAGGCTGAATGTATATGGGTGGAGTGGGGAATGGGGGAAGGGTATGGGACTCCTGGCATTGGTGATGTTGTCTGACTCTTTATTCTACTTTAGGTTAATGTTATCTTTCCTTCTGTCATTTTCTAGCTATCCAGCTTTGTTTTTTTATTTGTTTGTTTGTTTTTCTCTCTTTCTCTTTTCTTCTTCTTTTGCCTCCCTGCCTTCTTTGATTCTTCCTCCATCTTTGTGGAAGAAATAGAGTTGTCCTTATATAGAGAGTGGCGATTGTGCTCAATACATAAATACATGACTATACGGGGAACCAACAATTGTTTACTTAGGATGGAATGTACAGTGTGTGAACAAAACCATCTTAAAAGAAATGAGTTGATGAAGAAACCTTGAGGGTACTATATTGAGTGAATTAAGACAGACACATAAAAGCAAATATTGCAGGGTCTCGCTGATATGAACTAATTATAATATGTAAACTCATAGACATGAAATATAAGTTACCAGGATAGAGCAATGAGGCTAAAGAATGGGGAGTGGATGCTTATTATGTTCACCATATGTTCACCGTAGTTGAACATAGGTGAACTTAAATGTTTGGAAATTGACAGGGGTGATGGTAGCCTGTTATGAGAATAACTAACAGTGCTGAATGGTGTGTGAAGGTGGTGGAAAGGGTAAGCTCAGAGTCACACATGTCAGCAGAAGGAAAGTTGGAGGTTAAAAGATGGGAATGTATAAAACAGTGAATCTTGTGGTGGTTAATGTCCGTGATTAACTATACAAATATTAGAAATCTCTCTCTCATGATCTAGAACAAATGTATGTCACTATATCTAGAAGTTAATAATAGAGAGGCATATAGGGAAAAATATATACCTATTGCAAATTATATACTACAGTCAGTAGTATTTTAATATTCTCTCATCAATAGTAACAAATGTGCTATACCGAAACTATGAATCAATAATGGAGGGGAGCTGGTTAGGGGTATGGGAGGATCTAAGTTTCCTTTTTTTTTTTTTTATTTCTTTTCTGGAGTAGTGAAAGTGTTCTAAAAATTGAAAAAAAAATTGTGTTCATGGATGCACAGCTGTATGGTGGTGCTGTGGGCAATTGATAGTATACTTTGGATCTTTGGATAGTTGTATGGTATCTGAACAATCTCAATGAATGAAAAATTTAAAAAAAAGTTTATTTAGAATAATTGAACATAAAGCCATTGAATGGTGAAATAACATCAGCCCTTGTGGTGTTTAATATTGAGCTTTCTAAAGCTTGAAGAAGTTGAAATGTACCCTCTCTCCTGTACCTATGACTACTTTCTCATTTCTTCTGATTTTAGTACTAGGTTATTATAATAATCATATATAAATACATCTAAAATATATACATATATTGTTATTTTATAAGAAGCCTTGTTAAATGTGAAGAGATGAACTTGTGGATGAAAATTCAGGAAGAATTTTTAATTTTATGATGAAATTGCCTAAAATAAGAAAAGAATAAGATAAAGCTGCATGCTGTTAAAATTTTGAACTTATCTCATCATCAGGGTTATGGAGCCCTACCTCAAGTTAATGATTTTGTATTGAGATATCCACATCCAATGAAAATAAACAGAGTAAGAGGAGAGTTTGGGTGGAAAATCTGGAGATGAGTGTGAAAATTTTTTTGAAAGGATAGTCCTGGGTATTCTTAGCACTGGAATCGAAAGTCAGTCTACTTTTGTAAGCTGGAGCACTTCTTAGGTTCTCCAGACCTGCAGTATGCTGCCTTTTTGTCCCTGTGGTGTAAATAAATTATATCTTTGGTATTTGCTCATCACTTTACCTGCCCTATCTACATGGAAGGGAACCTCACAGCTAGGAGATGATAGAACTCATTCTTCTTGTGTGGAGGCCAGCAAAAGAGATGTTGCTACAATTACAAAAATCATTGTTTTCCCTTTCAACTAAAAAATTACTTAGAAAATTCTTAGTTTCTCAAAAGGTTTTGTGGTTTGAAGGGCAGAGAATTGACTTGTAAGTTTGAAAGTTAATATTAGAAGCTAGCAGAAGTTAACATTTATTTAATGGTAACAATGTGCCATACTTAGCTAAGAGTTCTACAAGCATCACCTCATTTAATTCACAGAATATTTTTATGAGGCACAGAGTAAAGTTAACTTGTTCTACAGATTAGGAAATGATTTTAAGATAATTAAGTAATGTTGACAAGCAGAGCTGCGGTTTAAATACCAACTTACCAAACTGAAGGTTTACTTTCTTATACTGCCTTTCATACGCCATAGTTTCTAATATCTATTTGTTTTTGTACTAGATTTTTGGCCTTGGATGAGCCACTTAACTTCTCAGGTATTCAGTTTTCATGTGTCAAACTAAAGCATTAAATCAGATGATTTCTAAGACTTCTTTAATTTCTACAATTCTACAATTTTTTCAGGAAATTAGATGTTTATGCTAGTGAAATACATGCAGTAGAAATGTGGTCAATGTAATGTCTGTCTAGATTGTAAAGTCAGAGTGGACACATCTTTTATTTTCCTGCATTTCTTCCCAATACGTACAAAGGCGTTTTGCAGAGACTCTGTGTGGGTACTTGAATAGCGGGTTGAATTATTGTGTTTTGTGTTTTTCTGATAGCATGAAATTCAATTATCTTCCTTATATGAAATACCTAGAAGAAGCAACTTTCATAGAGATAGATAGTAGGTTATAGTTTACCAGAGGGTGGCTGGGAGCAAGGGAGTTGTTGCATAATTGACCCTGGGCTTCTGTTTGAGTTGATATAAAGAGTTAGGTTAATGGATATTGGTAATGGAAGGACAATATTGTGAACGTGATTAATATTATGAATTGTAAACTTGAAAGTGATTAAAATGGGAAATTTCGAGTTGTTACTACAGTAAAAAGACTACCAAAAATAAAAAAAAAGCATTAGGAGAAAACAGCATCTTTTCAAGTTTCCTCTGTATATTTAGTAACAGGGAAATTGAGGTAAGATATGTGAGAGAAATATGTACTGGTGATTATGCAGGTTAGTACCAGGAAGTAATGATTTGGCTCTTAGGAATCAGAATAAGCTTGTGAGAGTCTTCCTGCTCCTTTAAAGTTATCCCATTCCTGTTTGTTTTAGAACAAAGATTCTCTTCTGCTTTCTCGAGCTTTGCTCATCATTTACAACTCCACTGGCTCCAGTTATCCTTCAGAGCTAAGAAGATGCACTCTTTGAAAAAGTAATAGACTTCTAACCATCTTCCCCCTCCACCACATCGCCCTCCCTCTGCTTCAATTTGATTTAAATAAGAAATATTTGGAGATAGATGCAAAAAAAAACTTAAGAGTGGGTCACTTTAGGAAAATGCATTATATGAATATATGAAAACATAGTTTCTGAATAGCTACCCTTCAAGGTATATGAATTATACATCAATAAAACAGAAGGAGGTACACAAGAAGAGATAAGAAATTAGACCTGTCTGGCACTGTAACAGGTCCATCAAAAGGCACAGTGGCATTTACAGGTGTCATAAAGGTGATTATTCTGTATCTAACTCTGACAAATTTATGCCTAAGATGATGTATCAGAGATTAAGAGACTGCACTGGCAGCAGGTAGACTGGGTTTAATAAAAGCTAAATGTCTAAGAATTGAGAAGATTGCATCTTAAGAGAAGATTACAAGAGCAGGCAATATAAATTGCGATACAGTCATTCATTGTGAATAGGTGATAGCTAAAGGAAATGTTATGGTAGTTTAATATTTGGGAAATAGTGCAGACCAAAATATATAAACCATAAATAACTAAATTACTCTAAGCTTAGGCCATGCTTATGAAATGAAAAGATAATTCTGTGGGATCAGGACAAGGGACTGTGTGTCTGCTATGTTCTTTAAATCCATTAACTTTATTCTATAAAAATTAAAGGAAAGGATAATATGCATGGAATTAATGTAATATAAGAGAGATGGGCAATTTGAGCCAAAAATAAAGGCTTAAGCATAGGATGTGGGGATCTGAGGGAATTTTTGCACATGGCTGGGACTCTTACTGGGAAGTAGATAAAGGTGTTAAAGTGCGGGGAATTATGAAGAATAAGATTTGTGGAGCATTATGGAATAGAGGTTCTTAGAGGAATTCTCAGAGCTTGGAATAGCAATAGGAGAAATTTCCGAAAGCAGATCTCATTGAGTTAGTGGCTAAGCACTGGAGGAATCTAAATAAATTAAAATGAGCTAGAGTGACTTTGTTGTACATTATCACCTCCTGTAACTTCCAGAACACTGTGGAGACTAGTTATAGAGCATTTGGAGAGTCCAAGAAAGGGAATGTTTCTACAGAAAACTCGGAATATACATATACCAGTATGTGCCAGTATGCTTATATGGAGCATATGTGAGCAGTGCACTGTGGACTTGTGGGAAAGTTAAACATTGAGAGGCCTGAATAGTCAAGCAGATGCATCCTGAATGTGAAAGGTAATTTAAAATGCAAATGTTTTCTGCCACTCCCTCATGAAAATAAGTATCTCAAGTTTTTCCAGAAACAGTAAAGTGGAATAAATATGCCCATGTGATACTATTTACAAATTTAATTACCTGGAGAAAAATGTACAAAAACGTGTGTGTGTGTAATTTTTTTCTTTTTTTTTTCCTATATGAACCAGGAATGTTATAAAAAGCGGTAATAAATATTTGCTTGCTCGTAAAGTTTGGGGATGAAGGACAAGGTGTTTTGAAGTTCTGTAAAAGGAAGGGAATCCATAGCAGTGCTGCCCACAGAAGAGGTCGTGGGAAGAGCCTCTGCTGTGTTATTTTGGATTCACACAATTTATCAAGAATCTATACACACTTTCTCATTTCTGCTCATTGGACCAGTCTATCTCACTTAGTATTCACTGGTTGCTTTAGATAAAGCAAAGTAGACCAGAATTTAAGAGGCAATAAAAGTTGGGCCCAAAATGATTTTAGAAACAGTGGTATCTAGTCAGCATCAGGGATGGGCAACTCCAAAAGAAGATTGTTAAACTCTGTATGTGTTCAATTAGTATTTATTTTATTTTACTTAAAATTAATACTCATTCACTGTCTTCTCAGGTTTCCCTTTTAATTTACTAATTTAAAAATTGGGTAAAACCATGAAAATATTTTGTGACTAAAAGAAGCCTTAGAGGTTATATATTCCTGCCTTCCCCTTTGAATCATCTTTTGCAGATGAGAGAACTGGAACCCAGTGAGGTTAGTTGGCTTAACCTTAATTCACAAAGATATTTAGTTATTGAGAAAGAGTCAAAATCAAGAACCAAAGCAGATTTTCTTTCTTTTTGACCTAGCATTTGATCTTTGATTCATTGCACATATAAACTTGAATGAACATTTTTATAATGTTATTTGCTAAATTATACCATTTGCTGTATAACAGCATTTCTGCATATTGTTAAGAATATAAACAAAGTGGTAATTAGAAACATGCCGTATAATTTAACAAATTCCCCTAGCTCCACATATTTTGGCACAGTTTTTTTTTTCTTTATTAGAGAATTTGTAGGTTTATAAAACAATCATGCATTAAAAACAGGTTTCCTATATATACCACCCTTTTATTACCACACATCAGTGTAGAATATTTGTTATAATTGATGATAGAACATTTTTATGATTGTACTATTAACCACAGTCCATGGCTTAATTTAGGATTCACTGTTTATATAGTGTACGTCCATGGATTTATTTTCATTCTGTTACCATATGTACAATCTAAGATTTCCTGCTCTAATCACATCCAGACATGTATTTCAGTCCTGTTAATCATGTTCACAAAACTGTGCCACGATCACCACAATCCATCACCAAAACATTTCCGTCATTCTCAATGGGAACCTTGTACATTTCAAGCCCCAACACCTCATTCCTTCTTCCCATCCTATCCCCTGGTAACCTTTATTCTAGATTCAGACTCAATGAGTTTGTTTATTCTAATTTTTTCAAATCATTGAGATTATACAATATTTTCTTTTGGTTCTGGCCAGTTTCACTCAACATGATGTCTTCAAGGTTCATCTGTGTTGTCACATGTATCAGGATTTCATTCCTTTTTATGACTAAATGATACTCCATTGTATGTATGTACCCATTTTATTTATCCATTTGTCAGTTGATGGACATTTGGGTTGCTTCCACCTTTGGCAATTATGAATAATGCCTGTATTAACATTGCTGTACAAATGTCTGTTCAAGTCCCAGCTTTCAGTTCTTTTTGGTAGTGGGATTGCCAGGTCATATGGTAATTGTATACTTAGCTTTCTGAGGAACAATCAAACTGTCTTCCACAGTGGCTGCACCATTTTATGTTGCCATCGGCAATGAATGAGAGTTCCTGTTTCTCTGCATCCTCTCCAACTCTTGTTCTTTACTTTCTTTCTTTTTTTTTAATGGCAGCCATTCTAGTGGGTGTGAAATGATATCTCTTCATTTTGATTTGCATTTCCATGATAGCTGATGATTGTTGAGCATCTTTCCATGAGCTTTCTGGACATTTGTATATCTTCTTGGAGAGAGACCTATTTAAGTCTTTTGACCATTTTAAATTGGGTTTTTGTCTTTTTTGTTGAGAAGTAGTAGAATTTCTTTATATATTCTAGATATTAAACCTTTATCAGATATGTTGTTTCCAAATATTTCCTCCCATTTTGTTACTTTCATGATAAAAGTCCTTTGAGATGCAAAAGATTTTAATTTTGTTGAGGTCCCATTTATCTGTTTTTTTTTGTTGTTGTTGTTGTTGTTGTTGCTGGTGCTTTGGGTGTAAAGTCGAAGAAACCATTGCCTAACACAAGGTACTGAAGTTGCTTCCCTATGTTTTCTGCTGGGAGTTTGATAGTTCTGGCTCTTATATTAAGGACTTTGATCCATTTTGAGTTGATTTTTGTATAAGGTGTGAGGTAGGGGTCCTTCTACTTTGTTTTCCAAATGGAGGGTCAGTTTTCCCTGCACTATTTGTTGAAGAGACAAATTGAGTGGTTTTTGCCTCATTGTCAAAGATTAGTTTGTTATAAATGTGAGGATTGATTTCTGAGCTCTCAATTTGATTCTCTTGGTCTATGTGTCTATACTTGTCCCAGTATCATGCTGTTTTGATTACTGTGGCTTTTTAATAAGTTTTAGGATCGGGAAGTATGAGTCCTCCAACTCCATTCTTCTTTTTCAGTATAGCATTAGCTATTTGAAGTACCTTACCCTTCCATATAAATTTGATGATTGGCTTTTCCATTTCTCCAAAGATGGTTATTGGAATTTTGAATGAGATTGCATTAAATTTATAAATTAATTTGGGTAGGATTGACATCCCAATGGTATTAATCCTCCAATCCATGAATGCAGCATGTCCTCACATTTATTTAGGTCTTCTTTGATTTCTTATAGCAATATTTTGTAGTTTTCTGTGTACAAGTCCTTTACATTGTTGGTTAGATTTATTCCTAAATATTTGATTCTTGTAGTTGCTATTGTGAATGGAATATTTTTCTTGATTTCTTATTCTGTTTGCTCATTGCTTGTTTATATATGCACTACTTTTTTAGGGGTGCTGATCTTGTACTCTAGCACATTGCTGAATTCATTTATTAGCTTGGGGAGCTTTGTTGTAGAGTTTTCAGGATTTTCTGTCTATAGGATCATGTCATCTCCAAACAGTGAAAGTTTTACTTCTTCCTTTCTAATTTGGATGCCTTTTATTTATTTTTCTAGCCTAATTTTTCTGGCAAGCATTTCCAGTACAGTGTTAAATAACAGTTTTAACAGTGGGCATCCTTGTCTAGTTCTAATCTTAGAGGGAAACATTTCAGTCTTTCACCATTTAGTAGGATGTTAGCTGTGGGTACTTCATGTATGCCCTTTAACATGTTGATAATGTTTCCTTTTATTCCTAGTGTTCTGTGTGTTGTTATCAAGACAGATGCTGGATGTTGTCAAATGGCTTTTCTGCATCAATTGAGAGGATCATGTCTGTTTTCCTTCATTATATTAATGTGTATTTCATTAATTGCTTTACATATCTTGAACTAGCCTTTCATTCCAGGGATAAATCCCATTTGGACATTGTGCTGGTTTGAAGCTGTTATGTTCCCTGAAAAATGCCATATTCTTTTTTTTTAAATTTTTTTATTTATTGAGATTGTTCACATACCATACAATTATCCAGAGATCCAAAGTGTACAATCAATCAATTGCTCCCAGTACCATCACACAGCTGTGTACCCATCACCACAATTAATTTTTTTTTCAATTTTTTGAACATTTTCATTACTCCAGAAAAGAAATACAGACAAAAAAAAGGAAACACAAATCCTCCCATACCCCTAACTATCCCCCCTCCATTGTTGACTCATAGTATTGGTATAATACGTTTGTTACTGTTGATGAAAGAACGTGAAAATACTACTAACTGTAATTAGTTTGCGATAGGTATATTTTTTCCCTGTATGCCCCTCTATTATTTTTTTAAAGTTTCAGAATAGTATTTAATTTTCAGATATTTATAGTAATCTTCTTTGATATCACAAAATAGTGGCCATGTTATAAATTTTACAGATGAGGATATTGTTGCACTATTCTCACCATACATGGATTGCAAAAATAAATCTGAATACAGATCAATACTTCCCCTTCTTCCTCCTTTGTATATTTACAAACATGCCTACATATAACCTTACTATTCAAATTATTTTTATCTGAACAAAGGAACTAAATGCATTGAGATAATTTTGTTTTGTTTATAGGAATTCTCACTGTAAACTATACAAGCTTAGGGATCAGAGAGTAAATAGATTTTTTTTTCAAAACCCTCTATCTGAACTCAGAAGCTAAAATGGTTCAGTATTTTCCATTAACTATGCAATAAATATCAAATCTTGGGTCCACAATTAATGTTCCTTTGTTTCAGTGTATGAAATAGAAGTTAATCATTGCCACTTAAATTTAGTAGTTCAGTGACTACAATAACAGATGTCTCTCCATATATAAATAGACATTGTCACCAACACTGCTCTCTATATGCCTTTGCTCTATATAACCCATGCCTATCTCCAGAAATGGCATCTAATCTATACCAACCAATAAAACATAATTGAGAATACACATTTTTCAATGCTCTCGAAAAGTGTAAGAGTATTCCTTTGGATTTTCAAAAGAAGTCTCTATTTTCAGACTTAATAATTAATATTTTTAAATTATTCTTAGTCTAATTCCTGTTTTGTCAATTAGGAAACTAAGAGTCATCTTACAAGTTAAATGAGATGACCACATTTATAACCAGCAAGTGAGAAAAGTGAGGCAAGTATCTTCATCTTCTGACTTCTAGTGTTTCAGAAAGAATGCCATACCGTAAACCTGAGTTAACCATTTGAAATAGAGTGTAAGAAATGGTAGCATGGAATAGGATGTGATACCAAGTATGTTTTCTCCTTCATATTGTCACCATTCTGCAATGTCTGTTTATTCCTCTCTGAAATATGGAATTAAAAATAATTTAATATCGGGTTGTGTCTTATGATGACTATGATGATAATAAAGCCAAACTTAAATTCGTTGGTCACTATATGGCTTCAAAAATGCATCTTCATCTACTATTACAGAACCTTTCTCCATCTTTCTTTCCTTTCTTTGTTTCTCTGTCGGTAGGGCTCCCTTTATATCTCAAGGAGGGCAGGTCTTTTATTAGCAAAATCTCTCAGCATTTGTTTGTCTGTGAAAAATTTAAGCTCTCCCTCAAATTTGAAGGAGAGCTTTGCTGGATAAAGAATTCTTGGTTTGCAATTTTTCTCTCTCAGAATTTTAAATATGTCATGCCACTGCCTTCTCACCTCCATGGTGGCTGCAGAGTAGTCACTACTTATAGTCTTATGCTGTTTCCTTTCTATGTGGTGAATTGCTTTTCTCTTGCTGCTTTCAGAACTTGCTCCTTCTCTTCAGTATTTGAGAGTCTGATCAGAATATGTCTTGGAGTGGGTTTAATTGGATTTATTCTATTTGGAGTTTGCTGGGCATTAATGCTTTGTGTATTAATATTGTGTAGAAGGTTTGGGAAATTTTCCCCAACAATTTCTTTGAAAACTCTTTCTAGACCTTTACCCTTCTCTTCCCCTTCTGGGACACCAATGAGTCTTATATTTGGATGTTTTATATTATCTATCATATCCCTGAAGTCCATTTCAATTTTTTTTAATTTTTTTCTCCATTTTTACTTTTGTTCTTTCATTTTCCATTTTGTTGTACTCCAGGTCAGTGATTTGTTGTTCAGCTTCCTCTAATCTTGTACTGTAAGTATCCAGAATCTTTTTAATTTGGTCAACAGTTTCTTTTATTTTCCTAAGAGCATCTATTTTTTTATTTACTCTTACAATTTCTTCTTTATGCTCTTCTAGGCTCTTCTTCATGTCTTTTATATCCTGTGCCATGCTCTTCTTCATGTCCTTTATATCCTGTGCCATGGTCTCATTGTTTGTCTTTAGTTCTTTGATTAATTGCTCCAAGTACTGCATCTCCTCTGGTATTTTGATTTGGGTGTTTGGGTTTGGGTTATCCATATCATCTGGTTTTTTCATGTGCTTTAAAATTTTCTGTTGTTTTTGGCCTCTTGGCATTTGCTTAACTTGATAGGGTTCTTTTAGGATACGTATGCCAATTCAAAGACTTCTCTCTAATTTGTCAGTTCTACAGCTTGGTGGCGTACACGGTCTCTACCTAACCAGCAGGTGGCATCTGTGAGCCACCTATTCCCCTCAAGCCAGTTCTCCCCAACTTTGTCTTTGTGGTGTGTGTAGGTCTGATTCTTGTGGGGTCCAATTAGTGCACCAGTTTTCTGTGTGTAGTTGGTGCTGTCTGCCCTGAATGTGGGGTGTGTGTCTGAGTAGTTAGGGAGCAAGGGTGTATTTAACAATCAAACCTCCCAGGTGTTCCTGGAGATTTAAGGCCGTTTCAAGAGTCTAAACCTTCAGTTCAATCTTGCCACAGATTGTCTCTGCCGCTGACCCACAAGTCCTTGGTATTGGCATATGATCCCTGGGATTTCCGAGTGAGTCCCTCTTCTAAGCCATGCCCTTCTAGGGCCTCTGCTGAGGGAAGGCTGTGCTACGTCACAAGTACACGCCAACCCTCAAGGGAAGTTCTGGGCTGCACGGCCGTGTAGGTGCATTCCCAGCCTGCTGAAAGGATGGCTGAATGGGGCGTGTTAATTTCCCCCTTTTCACACCACTCTGCTTTCCTAGCTTTGGGACAGTTAGCTGTGGGTGTGTGAAAGGCTATTGTCCACGTCCGATATTGTGGTGTGTGCGCATGTTGCTAGAAACACTTCCCGTCACACTAGTTTTTTTGGCGCAGCTCTGGGCTATGGCGCTGGGGCTGGACAGGAGTGTTCCCACCCCATTGGGAAGATGGCTGTAAGGGGCGTGGTTTTTTCCCCCTTTTGACTAACCTCTGCCTTCCTAGCTCCGAGACAGTTAGCAGCGGGTGTGCAAAAAGCTATCATCTATGCCAGATATTGAGGCATACTCACAGGTTGTGGAGACGCTATTCCTGCTGTGCTTCCCTGTGCGGTTCTTGCTGCTGTATCCATGGCCACTTTTGAGTTTTTAAAAAGAACTAGTCCGACTCCAAACATCAACCCCCAGTTTCCCCACACCTCAACGTGGTTGCTGGTTATCCACCAGGCTTACTCACTTGCTTCAGAACGCAGACTCCGGGTTTCACCAAGCACACGGTCCCTGTGGATTTAGCAGACCTTGTCCAGCTGGTGTATTGCTGGAACTGGTGTTCTGGGTGACTTTCTGGCTTTTATCTAGTATTTTTCACAGAGGTTTCTTTTGCTGTGTCTCTCCTAACTGCCATCTTCCGGAAGTCCGGTTCCCAGTTTTTACTTATAGATTTTATGCTGTGATCTCGGGCATTCCTCCCAATTCAGGTTGTTGTATGATGAGTGGGCGGTCACATTTGTCCCCCTGCAGTTATTCCAGATTATTTACTAGTTGTTTCTATTTTTTTTTCAGTTGTTCCAGGGGGACTACTTGGCTTCCTGTTCTCTCTGTGTTGACATCTTAGATCTCCCCTCACCATGTTCTTTTAATCCATTCCTGTAGGTGCATCCTTATTGTGGATGGGACCTTTTGATTAGGTTATTTCAATTGAGATGTGACCCACTCAATTCATGGTGGGTCTTAATCCTTTACTGGAGTCCTTTATAAGAGTATAAAAGGCAGAAAAACCCAGAGGGCATAGAGAGAAATACCCAAAGAGCTTGGAGAGAAAAGCCCCAGAGATGCTAAGAGAGGGCACACAGAAGCTCAGAGAGGAGGCTGCTGGAACCAGAAACTGATCATTGAAACCCAGGAGAGAAGGACCAGCAGACATCATCATGTGCCTTCCCATGTGGCAGAGGTGTCCTGGATGCCAGCAGCCTATTTTTGGAGTCCAGGTATCATCCCACCGATGTCTTTAATTGGGACATTTTCATGGCCTTAGAACTGTAAATTTTAAGTTAATAAATCCCCATTGTAAAAACCAATCCTTTTCTGGTATTTTGCATAAGCAACTTTAGCAAACCATAACAATCATGGTGTATAGTTCTTTTAATATGCTATTGGAGTCAATTTGCTAGTATTTAGTTGAAAATTTTTGCATTTATATTCATAGGAGATATTGGTCTTTTCTTGTGGTATCTTTATCTTGCTTTGTATGAGGGTAATGTTGGCCTCGTATAATGAATTAGGGAGTTCTCTATCCTCTTCAGTTTTTTGGAAGAGTGTCCACAGAATTGGAGTTAAGTCTTCTTAGAATGTTTGGTAGAATTCCCCTGTGAAACCATCTGGTCCTAGGCTTTCCTTTGTTGGGTGGTTTTTGATTAATGATTCAATGTCTTTACTAGTAATTGGTTTGTTGAGATGTTCTTTTTCTTCTTGAATCAATGTAGATTGTGTGTTTCTAAGAATTTGTCCACTTTATCTAGGTTATGCTATTTACTGGCATACAGTAGTTCATAGTATCCTCTTATAGCCCTTTTTATTTCAGCAGGATCAGTAGTAATGTCCCCCTTTTCATTTATTGTGGTTGGATAATATATATTGGTTTCAGTATTTCTGGATTTGTTGAGACTTGTTTTGTGATCTAAAATATGGCCTATCCTGGAGAATGATCCATGTGCACGCTAGAAGAATATGCATTCTGTTTTTTGTTGGGTGTAGTGGTCTATATATGTCTGTAAGATCTAGTTGTTTTAGAATAACTGTTCAAGTCTTTTATTGCTTTACTGACCCTCTGACTAGATGTTCTATCCATTATTGAAAGTGATGTATTACAGTTTCCTACTATTAATGTAGAAATGTCAGTTTCTCCCTTCATATCTGTCAGTACTTGCTTCATATATTTTGGTGCTCTGCTGTTAGGTGCATGTGTATTTATATTTGTTACTTCTGTTGAATTGTTCCCTTTGTAAGTATGTGATGACCATTTTTGTCCCTCATAACTGTTTTTGACTTAAAGTCTATTTTATCCAATATTAGTTTAGCCACTCCAGCTCTCTTCTGTTTACTACTTGCATGGTATATTTTTTTTTACAGCCTTTCACCTTCAATCTACTTCTGTCTTTGACTTTAAGGTGAGTCTCCTGCAGATAGGATTTAGTTGGGGCATGCTTTTTTATCCATTCTGCTAATTTTTGCATCTTGACTGCAGAGTTTAATCCATTTACATTTAAAATTACTACTGATAATTCAGGACTATTTTCCTATTTAGCCTTTGTATATCTTATACCTTTTTTGTCTCTCAGTTCTTCATTAATGCCTACTTTTATATTTATTTGATTTTTTGTATTGTACCATATTGAGTCCCTTCTCTTTTCTATCTGGATGTATTTGTTATCTATTTTCCTTGTGGTTACCATGGAGTTAATATTTAATATGCTACATATATAACAGTCATCTTTGGTTTGATAACAACTTAACTTCAATAGCATACACATACAGTTTTCCTATACCCTTCCATTCTCCACCTCTTTTTTGGACTTGTTATCACTTATATCTTTGTATATCATATGTCCAAAGCCACAGATTTATCATTGCTTTTTATGCATTTGCATTTTAGAACCTGTAGGAAGAAAGATATTAAATTACATGCCAGAAAATTACACTACCATATTACTGGCATTTATAATTATCCAAATGGTTACTTTTACTGCAGGTCTTTATTTCTTTGTTTTGCCTTGCCCCACTCTCTAATGTCCTTTCCTTTTGGTCTGAAGAACTTCCTTTATCATTGCTTGTAGGGCAGGTCCAGTGGTGATAAATTCCCTCAGATTTGTTTATCTGGGGAATGTGTTCATTTTCCTCTCATTTTTGAAATAAAGTCTTGATGGATACAAAATTCTTGGTTGGCAGTTGTTGTCCTTTAGCCCTTTTAAGTATTCAACCCACTGCCTTCTTGCCTCCATGTTTTCTGATGAGAAATCTGCACTCAAAATATTTGGAATTCCCAGGGGGGTTTCAGGTAAGATGGAGGAGTAGGGAGTTTCAAGATTCATGTTGTTCTCCAGGGCAGCTAGTAAACTTCCAGGAACAGTCTGAAGCAACTTTTCAGGGGTTACAGAGATCAGAACACTGCCCACTATCCAGGGAAGAGCAGTAGGAAGAAACTGAAAATCTGCAGTGAAAAGTTGTGTGTAAAACTCTCCAGACTGAAGAGGCTGGTACTCACCCCCCACTCCTTGGCTAGATGCCCCAGGATCCAGTCCCTGACTGGAAATAAAAGCCCTCTTCCCTGTGAACGGGGTGAGGGTATGGACATGGCCATGCACTGATCATCACATGCTTGGCCCCAGCTCTGAGAGCAGCTGAAGTTTCAACCAGCCCAGTTCAAAAAGCTGTTGGCAGTGTCTGTTTAAACCCCACCCCCAGTGCTTCCTAGGGCTGCAGAGAAGAGTTTGCTGAAGGGCAGCTCTTATTCAAGAACAGAGAGGGGCATGGTTGAACAATTGTGGTTTTTGATTAGCAAATTTGGAACTCTGGGCCCTGGCTCTGAGGGCAGCTACAGTTTCCACCAGCCAGGATGAAAAGCAGCAGACAGCCTCTGTTTCAACCCTATCCCCAATAGAGTTGGAAGTGGGTGCGATTTAGAGACATGATGCCTCCTTGGGGCTATAGGGAATAGCTTTCTGAAGGGGGTTCTTCATGAACAAAGGGGGGATAGCATGGCCTAGCACTGTTTGCAGGTTTTGATTAGTAAATTCAGATTGCTTGGTCCTGGCTCTGTACTAGGCTTTTAACCCACCCCAGACAAAAGCAGCTGAGAGCCTCTCTTTCAACTCTGCTACCAACAGGGGCAGAGGTGGTTGAGCCTTAACGGCACAGTACCAACTTAGGACTGTGGGTGATGGTTGGCTGAAGAGTGCCATCTGCTGGTCAGGCCATGAAAATACAGATTTAGAGAGCCCTCAAAGAAAAATTTGGCCTATTTTCTTGTCTCCTCCCCAGGGCACTTTGGAACTGATTAAGACCCCTTCATGGGTCTCTGGCCCTGTTTTGCTGGGAAGTACTGACTTGGGAAAATTCTCTCCATGTTGATCCTCCTCCCAGAATTTGCCCTCTGAGCAAAAGCAGCCAGAGACAATGAAAAGAGTGTTTAAAAATCTATAGTGGCAGATGAAAAACAAATAGAACAGATCAACATTCCTGGAGTAGAAACAGGAGAAAAGAAGCTTTCTCCTGGGGGTGAAACAATTGCACAAATAGTGCAGTCTCAAAAATTTTACCACATATCCAGGGAAGGAATAGAGGAATAAGAGCTGAACAAAACTGATCAAACAGGAGCTATTCTAAAGATCTATAATAAGTTAAACCAGAAGCCAATAAGTGCATTTGTGCAAAGCCAATCAACAAGAAAACCTTAGGCAAGAGAGAGAAACTGACCTCCGGAATAAACTTTTCAAATATAGTCAGATGCCAAGACACCAGCAAAAAATTACAAGCCATACTAAGAAACAGGAATTTATGGAAAAAGAGATAGGAAGATATGGCTGAGGCAAAGGAACAAATTAAAACTTTGGAGGAAACCAACTAATCAAAGATGGTCAAGCAAATCTCCTAAACCAATTCAAGGAAATGAAGGAAAATATGGCTACAGAGATAAAGGATATTAAGAAGACACTGAACACAAAGAAGAATTTGAAAACATAAAAAGAAACACAATAGAAGTGATGAGAATGAAAGACACAGAAGAGAATAAAAATACACTGGAGATATGCATCAGGAGATTTGAACAAGCAGAGAAAGAATCAGTGAGCTAGAAGACAAGACAGTTGAAATCTTATGTCAGAAAAACAGAAAAATGCAAAAAATTGAGCAGTATCTCAGGGATTTGAATGACAGACCAATATGCAGAAATATACACATTGTGGGTGTCCTAGAAAGAGAAGAGAAGGGAAAGGGGCAGAAAGAATATTTGAGGAAACAATGGCCAGAAATTTCCCAATTCTTGTGAAAAACATAAATACACATTTTTAAGAAGGCACAACATAGTCCAAATAGAGCAAATACTAATATACCTACTGCAAACACATATTAATTAGAAAATCAAATGCAGAATATATAGAGAGATCCTGAAAGCAGCAAGGAAAAAAGTGATTTATCACACTAAAGGGAAATGCAATAAGGCTCAGTGTTGATTTTTCACCAGAAACCATGGATGCAATAAGGCAGTGGTATGATATATTTAAGTTGCTGAAAGAGAAAAACTGACAGCTGAGAATTCTTTATTGGGAAAAACTTTCCTTCAAAAATGAGGGAGAGTTTAAAATATTCACAAACAGAAACTGAGAGAGTTCATCCTCAAGAGACCTGCCCTGCAAGATATAGTAAAGGTAATTTTGCAGGCTGAAGAGAAATGACAGGAAAGGGAGGCTTGGAGTAGAGTATACAGATGAAGATTATCAATGATGGTAACTAAAAGAGTAAAAACAGGAACAAAAATAATATGTGATATGTAAAAACCAAAAATAAAATGGTTGCAGTAATACTGCCTAAAAAGTAATATCATTGAATGTTAATGGATTAAACTCCCCAATCAAAAGACATAGATTAGCAGAATAGATTGCAAAAAGTATGATCCATCCATATGATGTCTACATGATACTCACCTTAAAACCAAAGACAGAAATAAGTTTGAAAGTGAAAGGTTGGAAAAAGATATTTCACACAAACAGTAAACAAAAAAGAGCTGGCGTAGCTATACTAATATAGGACAAAATGGACTTTAAATGCAAAACTCTTTTAAGAGACAAAGAAGGACACTGTATATTAATAAAAGGGTCAATCCACAAAGAAGAAATAACAATCATAAATATTTTTGCACCTAAACATAGTGCCCCAAAATACATGAGGCAAACACTAGCAATACTGAACAGAGAAACAGATATCTCTATAATAATAATTGGAGATTTCAGTACCCACTCTCATAAATAGAAAGCATTTAGACAGAGGTTCAATAAGGGAACAGAGACTTGTTCTTGTGAACTAGACCTTGAGGTGCAGTGAGGTGCAGTGTTCAACTCAGAACAGTAGGATATACATTCTTCTCAAGTGTGCATGGATCATTCTCAAGGATAGACTATATATTGGGTCACAAAACAAGTCTCAATAAATTAAAAAAGACTGGAATTATCCAAAGCACTCCTCCTGACCATAATAGAATAAAGCTGGAAATCAATAAAAGGTGGAAAACTGGAAAATTCACAAATGCATTTTTCCAGTTTGCTAGAGCTGCCATTATGCAAAATACCAGAAATGGGTTGGCTTTTATAAAGGGGGTTTATTAGGTTACAAAGTTTCAGTTCTAACGCCATAGAAATGTCCAGACTGAGGCTTCAACAAGATGATACCTTCATTGAAGAACAGCTGATGGTGTCTGGAACACCTCTGTCAGCTGGGAAGGCCCGTGGCTGGTATCTGCTGTTCCCACGTTGTGTTTCAGCTCCTCTCTCAGCTCCTGTGCATCATTAGCTTAGCAACTACAAATGTCCTTCTGTTCACAACTCCAAGCGTCTCTCCAAAAGTCTCCCTCAGCTGCTTTTGGGGTGTTTTGTCCTCTCTTAGCTTCTCTGGAGCAAACTCCGGGCTAGCATCTCAAAGCGTCAGCAAGCATCTGGGTCTTGGTTTAGCATTTCCTAGGGCATTTCATCTCTCTGCTCTCTGTGAAAACTCCCTTTAAAGGACTCCAGTAAACTAATCAAGATCTACCAAGAATGGGCAGGGTCAAATCTCCGTGGGAACATTCAATCAAGAGGTCACACCCTAATCAAAAAGATACATAAGTCTGCCCCCAAAAGATTGCATTAAAGAATATGGTTTTTGGAGGGACATAATATATCCAAACTGGCATATATATGGAGTTTAAATAACACACTATTAAACAATCTTTCCTAACTGTTCTGGCTAGAGCTTCTAGCACAAAATGGAATAACAGTGGTGACAGTTTAAAAGGCTTGAAGCAAGCCTTTTATCATACATAATTCATGCCTCAATAAAGTTGATTAAAAATAGAAGATTAAAAAATGTATCCTGAAGGAGGATAAAATATGCAAGTTTTATATTTTTTATTATAATTGACATTGTCACTATTAGTTTACTATCTTATGCTTTCTTGGTGAGAAATAGCTAGTGTGGTTGTATTTTTGCTTTTGATTGGTTGCTTTCATGTGTTAGTAAAATCTGGTGTACATTTTAAAAATACATGGAATGCATCAAATTGTCAAGGGTACATTTGTTAAAATTTTTTCTGCAGAAAAAGGGTGTGTATAGCTAGATCTTGATTTAGTTCAAAATATTCAGATATAAATACAAATATTGATATAGATGTAGATATATGGAGTATGAGTTATCTTACTCAGGGAAGATAGTTAAAACATGACAAGCTGAATTGAAAGTTAGTAGCATTCATGCTCAGAGCTCCACTGGTTATCCAAGAAGTTCTTTAATTTAATCCTCAATTATTTCTCACATATGACTGCTGACAAGAATTATGAACTCAATTTAAGGGAAAATGGAAGAGAAAGATCAATGAACTTCCCAGTTGCCCAAAGCTTTATTAGTCATTGTTAGAACTTAGAGTACTTGGTTCTGCTCGCACCTCAGACTTAGTACCAGTTGTAGAAGTATTAAGGGTAGTAAGCAAATAATTTGAAGGGATAACTAAATATTGCTTAAATATTATCAGGGGACTTAATTATTCTATTGAATAAAATTAAAAAAACAAAGTTTCAATTCTTTATAATCTTAGAAACTCTAATTTAAAAGGATCATTCTGATCAGAAAAAGAGGTCCTTTAAAAATAGCTGATAATAGAGGTGGGGCAAGATGGCGGCATAGAGAGGAGTGGAAGCTAAGTAGTCCCCCTGGAACAACTACAAAAAACCAGAAACAACCAGTAAATAATCCAGAATAACTGCAGGGGGACAAACGAGACCATCCACTCATCATACACCAATCTGAATTGGGAGGAATGCCCGAGAACACAGCATAAAATCTGTAAGTAAAACCTGTGGATCCAAGTCGTGAGACCCCTTCCCCCATAGCCCAAGCTGCAAAGCCTCGTGGTGCCAGAGAGAAGCTCTCTCCCAGCAAGCGAATATAGCTCAGCTGAGCTCCAACTGGGGTTTTAAGTAGCGAGTGTGAACTGCTCACTACAGGTACGCATCCCCAAAAAACAGAGGCTTTGGGTGACTACTGACCTTGGAGAGCTGGAGGGTCACCTTGGACTGGGTCTGAAGGGGACTATCTGTTATTTTTTTGGCTCAGTGGAGAAAGCCCCAGTCATATTCCGTTTCCAGGGCTGTGACTTGGGGAAGGGTGGAGACAGCACAAGCAGAGAGCAAGACCATTGAAATGCTAATGACCTCCACCTGGGGGCTCTGTCTTCTCTAGGAGAAAAGGGGTTGGGCCCTTTCCATTCAGAACCAGACCCCAGAGCCTGGGGGAACATAGCCATACCTCCTCACACCAGTCAAGAATTATAGGCTAACAGGCATCACCTGCTGGGCAGAAAAGCACAGTGACCTGAGGCATCAAAGGCTGAAGCAATTTTCTAAGACACACCCGCAGGGAAACCAGATACTGAATATTTCTTCCCTCTGGGACCTGAGCCTGTTCTGGTCTGGGAAACCCTGATTTGAATAACCAAGGAAACCATGCCTAGACAACAGAAAATTACAACCTACACTAAGAAAAACAAAGTTATAGCCCAGTCGAAGGAACAAATGTACACTTCAACTGAGATACAGGAATTTAAACTAATGCTAAATCAAATCAAAAAGTTTAGAGAAGATATTGCAAAAGAGATAGAGGCTGTAAAGGAAGCACTGGGCATGTATACGGCAGAAATCAAAAGTTTAAAAAAACAACCAGTAGAATATATGGAAATGAAAGGCACAACACAAGAGATGAAAGACACAATGGAAACATACAACAGCAGATCTCAAGAGGCAGAAGAAAACACTCAGGAACTGGAGAACAAAACACCTGAAAGCCTACACTCAAAGGAGCAGATGGAGAAAAGAATGAAAAAATATGAGCAACGTCTCCGGGAACTCAAGGATGAAACAAAGTACAATAATGTACATATCATTGGTGTCCCAGAAGGAGAAGAGAAGGGGAAGGGAGCAGAAGCAATAATAGAGGAAATAACTAATGAAAATTTCCCATCTCTTATGAAAGACATAAAATTACAGATCCAAGAAGCGCAGCGTACTCCAAACAGAAGAGATGTGAATAGGCCTACGCCAAGACACTTAATAATCAGATTATCAAATGTCAAAGACAAAGAGAGAATCCTGAAAGCAGCAAGAGAAAAGCGATCCATTACATACAAAGGAAGCTTAATAAGACTATGTAAAGATCTCTCAGCAGAAACCACGGAGGCAAGAAGGAAGTGGTGTGATATATTTAAGATACTGAAAGAGAAAAAACCGCCAACCAAGAATCCTATATCCAGCAAAGCTGTCCTTCAAATATGAGGGAGAGCTCAAAATATTTTCTGACAAACAGACAATGAGAGACTTTGTGAAGAAGACACCTGCCCTACAGGAAATACTAAAGGGAGCACTACAGGGTGATAGAAGACAGGAGTGCATGGTTTGGAACACAATTTTGGGAGATGGTAGCACGGCAATGTAAGTGCATTGAACAAAGATAACTATGAATATGGATGAGAGAGGAAGGTGGGGAGCATGTGAGACACCACAAGAAAGGAGGAATGATAAAGACTGGGACTATGTAACTTGGTGAACTATAGAGTATTCAACAATTGTGATAAAATGTACAAATATGTTCTTTTACGAGGAAGAATAAGCAAATGTCAACCTTGCAAGGTGTTGAAAATGGGGAGGCATTGGGGGAGGGATGCAATCAGCATAAACTAGAGACTGTAGCTAATAGAATCATTGTATCATGCTTCCTTTAATGTAGCAAGGGTGATATGCCAGGGTAGATGCAGATGAGAGGGGGGGATAAGGGAGGCATGTTGGACACTTGACATTGGTGGCATTGTCTGATTCTTTATTCTACTTTGATTTAAGGTTATTTTTCCTTTAAAAAAAAAAAAGACCAATCTAACAAAGGTAAAAAAAAAAATAGCTGATAGTAGAATATCTAAGGATATTTGAGAAAGTTGAATACTGATCAATCAGAAGCTTCAAATAAAAAATTTATAGCGTTCTTCCAATTATTTTTTGGGTCTTGCAGAATGTAGAGAATGAGAAATCTAAAAATTATATATTGACTTTAGAGAGGTCTGATGGAGTTGAGCTGCTGTTTGCCTGTTAGTACTCCTTTTCCCACTCTAAATTAAGAAACAAGAACACTAGATTCTATGTGTTGCCACTAACATCAGGCAAACATGTCCAGAGACGATCTGCTCATTATCTGCTTTTGCAAATAACCATTTATGACATTGGTCCTGCTCTGTACTTTAGGCAAGGCCAGCCATACCTATATCGTCCCCTTTTTGAATAACTTTATGGAGGGAAACCTGAGGTTAATAAGTTTTTCTAGGGATAATCTTTCTTAGAGAGACATAGTCACTTTCTGGTGGTTCTAGAACAGATGTATTTTCTTCATGGTTCTTTGTGTCAATAGTATTAGTTTCCAGTTGCTGCTGTAACAAATCAACCCACACTTAGTGGCTTAAACAATACAAATTATTATCTTAGTTTTGGCAGCAGAAAGTAGGAAATGGGATAAAATCACTGGAATAAAATCAAGGTTTTGGCATGTCTTCGTTTCTTCTGGAGGTGCTAGTGGAGAATCCGTTTCCCTTGCCTTTTCCATTTTCTAGAGGCCATTTCTATTCCGTATCTTGTGGTGCCTTTCTCCATCTTTAAAGCCAGAAGTACAGCATCTTCAAATTTCTCACTGACTCTTGACTCATCTGCATCCCCCTTCCACATTTGAAAGACTCTTGTGATTACAGTGGGCCCACTCAGGTAATCCCGAATAATCTCCCTGATTTAATTTCACCTAATTAGCAATCTTAATTTTGTCTTGCCATCTAACAAAATATATTCCCAGGTTCTGCAGATTGGGACATGGACATCTCTGGGGGTAATTATTCTGTCTTCCACAGTTACTACTAGGAAAGCCTAGAATGACACATATGAACTCACATACTTTCCCAGTCTGAACCCAGCTAAGAGCTAGATTGAGTCAAACACCTTTCACTTGTACTCTCATTTTAGGTTTCAGTTGTCATTAAAAAATCATATTCTAACTGGAAAAGATTGAAGAGAAAGGGTCAACTGCAGAATATGCAAATCATGTGCTAGTTAAGAAATACCTAAACAGTAGTAAATTTCCGTATCTAAATAGTGTTCAAGTGGATGAACTCTTAAGAGCTACTATATGTTTTCTTGAAGTGTGAAAGGTTTCTGTATTAGAGCAATGACATATTTCAAAAACATAAATCCTGAGCAAACAATAGGCACACAGATGTAAAACTTAGAAATAAATGGGATGAAATGAATATCAAGCAAAATTTACGCTGACTTTGAGAGAAAAAATATCCTGAGGTGAAAGCTGTTAAGGAACTTGTCTTTGTCTTGAAGTGAATTGATTACAACCTGTCACTGAGGTCGTGAAAGGGAGGGAGATCTCAAAAGAATATGTTATAGGTAATAACTTCAAACTCTCTTATGGAGATAGAGTGGGTCAATCATAGTTAATATAACTTCCTTCTGTATATTAAATCTATGAAGAAATGTCATAAATATTCAGCTCTCAAATTGTTGAACCATAATTTCTGAAATATTTTGGAAGAAATACTTATATATTTGATTCATGGGGCAAGAACATGAACATAAATATCATAATGTTTTTTCTGGTTTTAAAACCACTATAGGCGCATTATCCTGTGAAATGAGGATGGAAATGGAAAGGTATCATTATCAGCCTGTATACAGACAAAGAAACAAAAGCAAAGAAAGCTTAATTGGTCTGCTCCTGGTCACACACATTTTGCCTGAGGTGGAAGCTGCATTAAAACGCCACATTTTTGTTCTTTAATGGTACTTCATCCAACTAGATCATTCTTTTTTTTTTTTTTCGGAGGAATTCTAGTGAGATTGACAATGTTGAACTTTATGACAGATGAATTGGCAATTAGATTTATATGATCTTGGTTTTTATCCCATTGAACCAGATAACTATTTAAAATAAAAAGACATTTAATAGTTTTTCAGAATTAAAAAAAAACCTCTATTGAGAAAATATTACATACAATTATAACAGTGCATGAAATGAATGTTCTTTATTTCATAAATTTTTTAAACTTTTGCATGTACTTATTCAGCTCTGTTAAAGATTTGTTTAAAACATTTATTTGTTATGAAAGTGACTATATTCCTTTTTTCCCTCCTGTAACAAATTACCACAAGCTTAGCAGCTTACAACACATATTTATTATCTCAAGGTTCTCTAGATCAGGAGTCTTACACAGTGATTCCCTGCTTAGTTGCTCTTCTTTTGGCATCTCACAAAATGAAAATCATGCTCTTTCCATAGTCTCCACCATCTCAATATATGTCGTCTCCAATTTTCCAGTTTACTCAGGCCAAATCTTTGAATTCATCCTCAGCTTCTGTGTTTCTCACACCCTACATCAGATTCATCAGCAAATCTTTCAGTTCTATTTTCAAAATATATAGAGGATCTGACATCTCTGCAACATCTCCACTTCTACTTCTCAAGTCCAAGTTAACATTTTATCATTTCATGGATTATTGTAAAAATCTCCTAAACTCTATCTGATTGTCATGGGTTATAGGGTTAATTGTTTTAGGAAAGACCCATTTGGGCCCAATTTTCATTTCATTATCTTATGGAAAGTAAGAATAGTTAAGTTACAATGAAATTGCATCCTTTCTCGGCACTCACAGTGGCCCTGATTTTGCAAAATGGTAAGAAGGAAAAGCAAAGGGATGTAGGACTTAAAAAATAAATTTCAGGACCTCCATGTTTAGGCTTAGAGATTTTTTTTAACGGGTTCATATCCATTCTTCAGAAGCAGAAATTCCTGTGAAAACCATAGTTTTCCCTTTGCATAATAGGAACTCATCAGGAAGATTCAGTTTAGTCTTGGAATTACAATCCTCCCCTCTCTTCATGTACAGCCATTATAACTAGCTGAATAAATTCCTTCAAATGATGGTCCTAGTAGGTATGGTTTCTAATAGATTTCGTTCTGACAATCTTTTAAGTATTTGTGTGTCAGCTTATGTGGTCTTTTTGTAGACTTTACAGTGTATAGAACCCTTTTATCTCATTTATTATCTTTTGATTTATTCATTCAGCAGTTAATAATTGAGTGTAGTTTCTAATGAATACATGAGGTATATAAAATCATGAAGCTTTTGATGTACCTCCTTCATAAATTCTCTTTCTTCCTGTACCCTATATACCTGCTAAAGAGCCTATTTGTTCACATACTCTTACAAGTTTTCTAGATTCTCTACCATTTTCTTGTACTGTTTCTTCTGCTTTGAATATATTTACCCATATCTGCATGTCCCTGTATTATCTCTTCTCCAAATCCAGTTTCTCCTCATTCCTGAAGTCTTTCCTGATGATATTAGCAGGAAATTCTTGTTCTCTCCTCACAGTCAAGAACTGTGATGATCCTCAGATTTTATCCTATTTGCTAGCTAACACGTTGGCCTGCCAAAGTTTCATCAATGCTGGCAGAAGACAGGAGACTCTTAGGTCAGAGACAAAGGACAGTTTATTACTCACAGTAACAGCAGTAACAGGAGTTTCAGGATTTGTTCTGGTTTCTCAAACCCATTTCCTACAGTGAGACATGATAAGGGTCTAATGCCACCTGAACATGAATTGGGTTGAGTTATAGGAAAAAAAAAACCTCCAAGCTCAGGGAAGGTAAATCCTTTATAATATCAGTAAGCCTGAATAGAATTACTGACTTTGTCTCAGAGGTAGAGATTACTTACTGGACAATAAACCTACCCTTTTGATTACAGGGAAACACTAATCTCAGTCTTCCAAATATGTTCATTTTATAAACATCCTTGAAAAATTAGTCAAGACAAAGGGAATGCAGAAAAAAGAGACATGGAAAATAGTCTTCCCATAAATTTGCATATTGTCAAAAATCACACCTTTGTTTAGCATATGACTTTTTCTAACATACTATGACTGAATTTTCTTCAACCTCCCCTATAAAGCAGTTCATTTTGAAGGCAAGGAATATGAATTCTTATTTCCCTCCTCCCCATCATCGTCATGATGCCTAGCATAGTGTTTCTTGATTTATTGATCACGTTTGATCTTTGAGAACCTGTGAAGATAGAAAATGATATAAGAAAAAGAAAGATATTACACACAAAAGACAGTTTATTCTTGTTCATTTGGTATTATTAATCTTGTTTTCATTTACTTTAGCATGGCAAAGTCTTCTGTGCTTAACAGTGATACAGGGAGGGAGGGGGAATTTATCTATGTCTGATGGTGCCCGTCTCAGTTTGTCAGGGCTGGTGTAACAAATACCACAAACTGGTTTGCTTGAGCAACAGGAATTTATTGTCTCACAGTTTTGGAGTCTAGGTATCACCAGGCCATGACTTTCCCAGGGTCGGGAGCATTGTAGTGCTGGCCTGCTGCCAGTCTTTGGGGTTCCTTGGCTTATAGATGCATCTCTACCTCTGTCACATGGTGATCTCTATCTCCTTTTGTAGCTTCTCCTCTAGTTTCTGCTAACTGTGTCCATATTTCATTTGCTTATAAGGAATTCAGCCATATTGAGTTAAGGCCCATTCTGAATCAATTTGGCCTTATCCAAATAGGATCTTTGAAGTCCTATGCGCCACTGAGTTCACATCCACAGGACCACAGGTTAATATTTGAACATGTCTTTGTGATTCGATCTAGCATAGTACCCACAGAGGTACACCAGAACTTTGATGACCATTGGATTCACTGCACTTATTTCATTTTTTAAATACGTAAAATATATTTTAAAAGCATCACATTAAATGAGTCATATACCAAATTTTCGAAAAACAGAGATCATCAACTTACATTGTTATCTTATTTTTTCATCAGACATCAGTGGGGCAAGTGTTTGCTAAAAATTTTATGTGATTATAAGGTGAGCTTTTAAAAAATCCTTATAATTTGCCAGTGTTTATCAGTATGAATCAGCATATTACACAACCAGAATAAAAATCAAAACTAATGGGAAAATGAAATTGATACAGGAAAGTAATTGCCATCTATAGGTATTATTTTCAGATTTATGTCCATCAAAACAAGCTTGGGGTGTGTATTGCCATTATAAGTAAAATTATAAACACATACTTACTTGGAAGTAAATTTAAAATCCTCTCTTGCCAGATTACACTCTGAATTTGTGTGTTTGTGCAGGTTTTGCCTGAGATATATTAAAACCTCTGAAATAAATAGCTTTTCATGACTTAAATTTATAGATTCAACATGAAGGTTTAGCACATGGTCTGTGGCATCAGACTATAAAATTTCAAGTCCCATCTTTGCCACTTAAAACAGAATAATTCATATGGTTTCCCTCTTTGTTTTCTCAGTTTTCACATCTCCTTAATAACAATATCCACTCCTATGGAAGTACGATTTGTAAAGTGCATGGAACAATGCCTGGCACCTAGTAAACACTACAAAAGTGCTTACTGTTAGAATTATTATTGCAGTAAACTTTAAGAAACAGTATAAGCTGAGAGCAAAGAAAAAACATGCTCAATGTTAGAGAATGATTAATACAATAATGATTATTACTAATATTAGATAACATATTCGAACACTAATCATGTGCCAAGTACTGTGCTAAGTGATCTGTATATATTCTATCAAATAATGTTGAAATAATACAACAAACTAAATATTATCAACACCACTTTACAGATGAAGAAATTGAAGCTTAGAGAGTTTAGGAAGTGGTTGAGTTATTACCACCTGTATGATTGACCAGAGCCTGTGCCTTAACCCTGATACTTTATTTTCTCCCAAGGATGCCATGGTGAGGGAAAATAAATTTAGCTTTCCCTTACTTCACTTACAAAGCAACCTTAAAGTATAAGGGGGCATGTATTCCTGATGTTTATATTAACCTCTTAAGAAATTCATAAGGTATTATCAATCTTAAATTTGGGAAGTTGAGAAGAGAGGAGAAAAAGCAGGAATGAAAATATACAAGGATCACAAAATATATGTATGTTTTTGGATTTTTTTTAAACTTTCCACTGTTGGCTTTCCATATTAACAAAACATAGTGCAGGATATGAAAAGCCTTTATTCTCGCAATAATTTAGATGTTTACTTAAATAAGCATTCATCATTTGCCAAATATTTATGGATCACCCGCTTTGTATCAGGTATTATGCTAGGTACCTTAGTTAAACAAAACAGACAATTCTGCCATACTCCACACATTGCATTCCATCGTATAGGAAAACGAGATGAATTTCAAGACTTTGTATTATTTACAATTGGTTTAGTATCTCAGTTTCTCAAATTTCTACTTAGAAGTGTTTTGTTTTGTTTTGTTTTGTTGTAATAAAATGAAACTGGACTCGTGACAGACAAATAACAGAGCAAGGTTACATGTGAAACCATAAAAATAAATTTGCTTTCCCATTACATTATTGAAAAGGCAATGAATAGCTCGGGATTTGGGGTAGTGGGAGTTAGAAGTGAGGAAGGACGCTGAGGGTACACTGAATAGGAAATAGGGTCAGAATCTCAGGGTTCAGTCCTGGGGGTTCTGAAGCTGTATGAGAGAAGGCTTCAGGTGGTAGTAGCTGTTGGACTCTCCCTTGCTGCTTTGTTTCTTCTTTCATTGCCCAGGAACAGAACATTTCTTGCCAGCGGTCTGATACATCAAGAAATTATCTGGGTTCTTTTGGTTCTTTGGGTTCTTTTGGTTCTTTCTCTGAAATTGCCATTTGTTAAAGAAATACTGGTTTAGATACTGGCCTTATCATTTTCTACTTGCTAGTTGGATGATTGACTTTCCATCTTAAGAGTCTCAGTTTTGTCCTTTATGAAATAAAGACAAACTCACTGGATTTTTAAGATCAAGTGGTTCATTATATTGAATATTTGTGAAATTATTTTGAGAATAACACTGAGGAAAAAATGTCAGTTATTGTACTTTATTTTTCCAATTTTATTAGTTCTTTATTCATGAGTAAGCCAGATGTTTTAAGCTAGAGTGAGGTGGGAGATTTTGTTCTCATATTCTCTTTGTGAATTAGGATGTACTAATAGGTGTTTTGGTGTACTGGCTAGGAGCAGAGACATTGGAACTATGTGGATTTAAGTAAAATTTCTGTCATTGTCTTGCTGTGTGGGACCCTTGACAAGTTACTTAGTCTTCCTACCTTTGTTCCCTCATTTATAATATTGGGGTAATAGTAGTATCTTTCTCATTGGGTTGTTGTGGGGGAAAGCACATACTTCCCATTATTTAGATGTTCTCCTTGAACAAGTTACTTAACTTTTTTTGTGTGGTTTTGTATTAGAGCCTGTTCATACCAATCCATGAGAACTTGATTGTTAAATTATAAGGAATTTTGTAAACCTGTTATTAAACAGTCATTATTAAAAATTAAATTTTATGTTTACAAGTAAATAAATCATATTAAACCAAAGGAAATAAACATTCAACACTCATCACTTACTAATTATTGGGCAATATTTTACTATTATCTGTGCTCTTCACATGATTTACATCTATCAATTTGAATGGTGTAAATTCTATGTAATTGTGTACTACTGGGAATCTCTTCCCAACTCCACATTCAGTGATGTCATGGTGGTAGCTTGAAATCAGCCGTGATGTGAGTATTTACACCATGGAAATTGGCAAAAGCTGCAAATCAGTTGTTGCTGCCCACCTTCATCCCCCAAGCTGGTTGCTAAATATTTACCTGCACACCCTCTCTCTGTGCCTCATTATCTTCAAATGTAAATGGAGATGTTAATATCTACTTCTGGTGCTGTCATGATGATCAAATGACTTACTATATGTAAGGGCTTAGAAAATATCTGGTACAGAGTGACTCTATCAATTATTATTGATATTACTATTATTATTTTCCAGTGGTGTTGTAGTACCCCAGTGATATATTAATGCTCAAAAGGAATTGGCATCTTAAACAGTTTCTTAATCTACTCTGAGCTGACCTGATCTCTATAGGATTTGTATTATCCAGTGTGGGAGGACCTTTCCAACGACTAGGGCCTTGATGAATTGCCAGTACACTCTTCAGGTGATGTTTTCCTGAAGAATACACCCGCATTTGCATTGTCTTTATAACAGTGTTGTCTTCATAAACATATAGTCCCATCAATTATTTGAAAGTTCTTATTGATTGTGAACATTTTCAATGCCCTATCATTAAAGAGGGACTGAGTTAAATTTAGTTATCTCCAGCATTCTGGATCAATTTGAAAACACAGATTAAAAAAAAAATAAATGAAATATTTGGCTGAATATCCACTACCTTTTTAACACTTACTTGAACAAATACTAGGAAGTATGTATTACCTTGTTGAAATATTTAAGCTATTAAGCATGAAATTTATAGGCATTTTGTGAAAATTGAACCTCAATGAAAATTAATAAGAATTCTCTTAAATAGGAAGACTTAAGTACCTCTAATTAGAACAGCCAAAGTGGGTTTTACTACAGTTAACAACTTCCACAAAGGGTAAGCATTCTGAACCTTCGTGAAGTTAATGGGTATCATGTGTATGCTAGGGGGGTGGGAAGTATGAAGGAGAATATACCCAGAGAGATAACATGGGAGCTTCATAAGAGAATTCAAAACCAACAAAAATTTAAATGAAGTTTATCAGTCTCAGATGTGGAAACCAGGTTTTCAGGATACCTTTCTTAACCCAAATTCAAATTCTGATGCAACTTCAGTTCAGTTCAGCATTTGATCATGAAAAAATTATGTGCAGCTTTTCTAATGCTTTGTATTTTGCCAGAGAATTCTAGTTATAAATCTTGTTTTTTTGAATTATGTCTTATGTAGTCTCTATAAAACCAAAGAGAAATGATCTATTTCCAGATCACAAGGTAGAATTTTTTAGTATCTAGTGAGATTTGTAGTGTTTTTATAAAGAACCTCATTATTGTTATTTAAATATATCATTCTCTCATGATTCTTATAGTAATTTCCCCTCACCTTCTATGATGGGGTGTCTTAAAGAATGGTGAATGGGTTCAAGTACCAGCCTACTCAAACCCACGTATCACTGTCATGTTAACTGATTTTTTTTTCTCTTGTTTTATTTTGTTAGTCTTTTGGTTTCTTTTTTTTTTCCCCCAGTCTATAGCACATGACCTATCTTATAATAGGTGGCGGTGGCTGATGAATTTTGAGGAGATGGAGTAGAGAAATGGGTTGAAGAGAGTGTTATTTTCTCTTATCCTCATGGAAGATGCAGCTCTGTCTAGGCCCTTGTTTTGTTTGCTAAAGCTGCTGGAATGCAGAATACCAGAGATGGACTGACTTTTTACAGTGGGGATTTATTAGCTTACAAATTTAGTTATGAGGTTATGAAAATGTCCCAATTAAGGCATCATCAGGACAATACCTTCTCAGAAGAAAGGCTGCCAGCATCTAGGACACCTCTGTCACATGGGAAGGCACATGGCCAGCATCTGTTGCTCTTTCTCTCCTGGGTTTCACTGCTTTCAGCTTCTGGCTTCAGTGGCTTCCCCTCTCAGATTTTCTGGGGCTTCTCTGAGCTCTCTGGGCCTTTTCTGTCTTTTATCCTCTCATAATGGACTCCAATAAAAGGATTAAGACTCACCTGGAATGGTGTGGGTCACATCTCAGTTGAAATAACCTAACCAAAATGTCCCAACTACAACAGCTCTGCACCCACAGGAATGGATTAACAGAACATGCCCTTTTCTGGGGTATGTAACAGCTTCAAACCAACACAGCCCTCATGGAGGTGTGGGTTAGGAACGCTAAATTCTTTCCGTTCAGTGTTTTAGTGACCCAGAGACTCTTTTACTCCACCTGCTCAATCGTATTTGTGTTACAGTGAAGTAAATGGTTATGCTACTTATTAAACTATAATAAGTTGCTTAAGAAGCAACTATAGAGGATTATGGTTTTTCAGGCCACTTAAGAGTTTGGCAAAGTAAAAGTTCATAATATTTCCCCTTGCCAGATGTAAACTCCACAAAGGCAGGGCATTTTTTGTATTGTTCAGAAGTGCTTTGCAAACCTAAAGCAGTTCCTGGCCCACATTTGGTACTCAATTAATGATTTTTGAATGTCACATATAAACTGGTGTTAGAGGCAGGGTCAAGGGCAGGAGAGACTTAACTAAACATACAACCTCAGTTATGAGTAAGCAAACAGTAATTAGTTGTCTATATAGTTGTTTATTCCCGTTTCATGACCTAGTATATTATTCTTTTATTCCCATTCACAGTATCCTTATTTATTGTCTTCTGGATATCATATTTTAGGCACAGTGTCTTCAATACTTAACAGTTACTTACAAGATAAAATGAATGCTCAGCCTGACTTTCAAAGCACTCTACAATCTGACATCTGAATTCCTTTTTCAAGTTTTCTTCTATTTCTCTTTTTTAGGCCCCATCAATTTAAGAGAGCGCTAATGTTCACCAGCTATCCATGAGCACACCTGATATACCCTAGCCTCCTTTTCAGTTATGTTAGACCATATGAATACTTTTGGGCAATATCTGTGTACCATATACTCCAGAGAACATAGCTACAAGATGGAAGAAAGTAGCCTCTGTCAGACTTGATATGACAAGCAAAGATTTACTGTGCTGTTATTGAGATTTCTGGGCTTTTATGTTATTGTTTTATTTACCCTGACTGAAGTAACATCCATTATAAAGCTGTGATATCAATTTGGGAGTACCCTCCTTTCCACGTCTCTACTTATCAGACACTTTCCTCTTCTTGAAGGATTAAGTACAATTTAACCAATTCTGAGAAGCCTTTTCTAATCATATCAAAGGAGAGGATTCACCTGCCTTTCATCTGATGAGGTAGTACATTTATGTAACCTTCGCTGTATATGGATCTGGAAGGATTTACCTCTTTGAGTGTTTATATAGCTTGTCTACCAGCTACATTACAAGCTCTTACATCTTATTGCTATTGTGTGACTCTCATGGTACATAAGGCATGATGTTTGCTAGCTAAAGGTAGAGATTGATTCCTGTAGATTGGAAAAAAATTTATTTTTATTTTAAATGTCCAATATGTGAAAACTGTGTGTCTGAGACAACATTTTAAATAAGACGTGCTTCTCTCTAAAGCTATTTTTTATTATAGTTTTAATCTCTCTCATACAAGTAAATTGAAATTGATATAAGAAATTATGCTAAATGGTTAAAAATAGCATTAGTCATTGCTTTCCTAAGTATGATTCAGTGGGTAATTTAGATGACACTCTAACAGTAGTCTCTAGGAAAAATTAAATATCTGCAGTAATACACAAGATTAGAAAAGAAATAATGCATCCTTACCAAAAATAGTCCAGTATTTTATAGTCAATCCCAAATTCATCATTGTGGGTAAAAATCTCTGCCTACCACTCAGGGTATTAGGAATGTAATGGCAGTGAAATAATTTTCAAAGTTTGCTTTTCCCATCTATAATTCAGGTAGAACTCTGCAGTCAACCTACATATAGGAGACAGGATTATACCGAATCCTGGAGCAAGCTCATTTCATAAGCTACTAGATAAAAGGTTGAAAATTACTAACATGAAAGTGAGCTTTTCTCCCTAGATTCAAATTTAGTCTTTTGAGCATAGTATCAGTGAAGTCTGAGTGTAACCTGATGCTTTTACGAATTAAGTTGGTATGATTTTTTTCCCCCTATTCTGTAGTAATCACAAACCTTATAGCTGGCATTCATCAGGGAGCCTATTTTTCTGATCAGGTACAGAGACAGCCAGCTGAAAGCAAAAAGGGGGGCTCCTCTCTTGAGCCATGGGCTCACCCCTCTTGTTTAAGCCTCAGAGGATTAGGGCATATCTTATCTAACCATTGCACCTTGTTTTATATATATATGTATAACTATATGTGTGTGTGTGTGTGTGCGTGTGTGTGTGTGTATAATGGGATTGACATAACATTGATGCAATTCTGTGATAGCCTTGTCAAGGTCTGTCTGCTGATGACCAGTAACAAAGCTCTCCTCAAATTATTTGAAAACATGAATCCTTTTCCAAATGAATTTGGAGATTTGCTTCATTTTAAACCTTGCTCTGAATGTCAGGTGGAAATCACACTTTTATTTTCAATGCTCTAGGGAAGCTATCTATATAGAGATACACTGGGTTAAGGCTTTTGTAGTTTGGATAATCAGTGCCTTGTAAATTTGACATTTTGTAAATAGGTTTTTCAGAAAGCAAAGACTGCTTGAAATGAATTTCCAAGAAGCCCATGACAATTGCAGTTCTTTCTTTTATGTATTCTAATATGCATTTTTGGCATAAATTACACACTCCCCCTATTCCTATGCACACACCTTACCTAAAAGATATTATTTTCTTTCCAGTTCCACAAGTCAATATTAAAACTTTCTGAAAAAATTGCTGAAGTGATTTAATTATGTTACTGATTTTTAGGAGGCATATTGCTATTGTGAAATCTTTTCTAAAGAGAGCTTTATCATGTTTGCTAAGCATTGCTCCCTGGACTAAAGGAACCAATAGCAACTTGTTTATCTAAGTTTTCAATGTCTTCAAAGCTGGAGATGGGGGGAAAAAGTTGTTTTTGCAGTTTGCTTCAATGATTATGTCATTTTCAGTTAAGAAAATCTTCCTAATATTCATTTTTAAGTTAATCTTGTTATTAGGGTAGTACTGAAACATTTAAGAATAACAGCCCTGAAGACTTCTACAGGGAGGAACTGAGGAAGAATGCATTTCATAGCCTCTAAGAAAAAGGATGCACATATCAACTGTAGAAGTTGTCTTCTAAATTATATAGTCTACTGTTTTTCAAGTAAATGCAAAGTAATAAAAAAGAATTATCACTTTGAGTTAATCTGTTTGGCCATGATAATGCTTATTATCAACAGTAAATCAGTGTTACTTAGTAAACATAAAAACTCCTGATGGCCTGCTGTCTGGGTTTGAACAGTATAGCTCTACCACTTGGATAGATGTGTGACCTGGAGTTCAGTTAATGAAAAATATTTTGTCCATTTTGGATTCTTAGAGGTCTATTGACATATTTTGGTTCCTTCATAAGTAGTTTGACCAAATTTCATAGCAGATTGGCAATAAAATAACGACAAGCTAACGGGTTCACTGACCTTGCCTGAAAGGCACAGCTGTGGATCCATATATTAGCTCAAAGGTGTTGTGGGTCACAAAGAGCAGTCTTCTACATAATGCAAAGATGAGAGTCAAAGGCATATTGGCGTTGTTGGCAAAAGAGAAGCCATTTCAGTAAGCAAAGTTTGAATAGAATAGTTGAATAGAAGAAATTAGAATTCTGTTTGTTAATAGATGGTCCACTTGCTATTCACTATTTCAGGCAGTCATGTAAAGAGAGGTTATGCCACTATTAAATTGGATTCAGATTTAGTCAACAACATTTAATCAGAATCCACATAACCAAAAAACATCAATAATAGAAATATCTTACCACGAGGAAGATAAGTTGTACAAAGAACTTCAGGAAACAAAAATAATTCCAAGCAAGTGCTTGGATCAGTTTGTCCATGAAGAAGTCCACCAGAGATAAAATACTTGATAAGCACTTAGTCAATTAGTTACCATTACTCAGAGAGAGAGAAAGCTTAGCTATGGTCTTTCTTGATTTCCTTTTTGGACTCTAGAGTACTCTGTCTCTAACAGTACCTTGTCTACACCTATTTTGTAGCAAGCAGTTCTTTTTACTTTGCCTTGGTCTTCCTTTTTTTGTTGTTGCCATTTCTTTATCTAGATTGTGAGCTACTTGAGTAAAGACATGGTTTCTTCCCTTATAGCATGACAGAAGCTAGCATATAGTCTTCCATGCTCTATTTAGGCAGTAAGCAGAGAAAGAAGAGACCAATAGAAAAAGCAATGAAAAAATAATATTTTTTAAATTGTGGATTACATTTATTGTTTGATATGTACTAAGGCCTTTATACCACTATTTTAATCCGAAGTGGGAATTGAGAATTTATTTGTGTAAACAAAGTCTGGAAGTTTTAGCAGTTAGAAAGTGGCAAGAGTCTGGATATAACGTTTTATCTCTTTTTCTCCCAAAATCCATACTTTCATTCAGTTTGTAATGCTGTCTGTGAGTAAAGGAAGGAAGAAAGGAGAAAAGGAAGGAAGAGTAAAGAAGGAAATAAGAGAAGGAAGGAAAATGAAAGGATGAAGGAAGGGAAGAAATAAGAAAGGGAGGGGAGGAAGAGAAGTAGGGAAGGAAGGGAGGGAGGGAGGGAAGGAAATATGATAGTTCTCAACCTTCCTGATATCTAGGGATAAGTTTTGATCAAATGCAAATAGCGTTTGAATAGCTTATGTGTTCATTTTTGCTTATGGAAATAAAAGACCTCAAATGAAAACTGGAAAAGGAAATTCTGTGGCGTGTTTTCTCCTGGAATAGAGCATCATTTTCATATTGAGAAAACTAAGCCCTGTTAGTTATAGCAACCTATGGACACTGAGCTATGTGATTATTAGAGAAAGCAAAACAACAAAAACTAAGGAATTTCATCTAGTCCCTGTTTCACATTTCTTCCTAAAATTGGATGATTTACTTATTTTTCAGCATAATATTTACAACATTAGGAAATGGTCATTGGCAAAATTTTAGGAAGGAATTTATTTAATGTCTCTATACTTTACTTTTCTCATCTGTAAAACAAGGGTAATAAAAGTACACATTGCCTATGGTAGTTGTGAGGTTGAATGATTTAAAGTGATGGGTAAATAGTAAAGGTAAGAGACGAACTTAAACCATCAGTTCATTTGTGACACTCACAAATACTAAGAGAACAATAAGGAAATACAAACAAAAATTACAAAAATAAAAAAAAATTGAGATGGTCATATAACTTTTCCTAAATGGAGAATTCTTTGAAGGTAATCTTAAGACTTCTCCAAAACTATATATAGTTTTTTTCACAATTAATAAATGTTTTTTCACAATTAATAAATGTGGTTGGAGGTTTAATTCTCTTAATTTTGACAACATGTCCTCCTTTTGGGACAAGGTTTTTGTTTCATTTCACTATTTTTTTTTCCAGTCTTTACTGTTATTGCCATCTTAAAAATAGGAGGCTTCTCAGAAAGATTATTTTTCAGGGCCCCACTTGTCAGACCCCAGAAAAAAGAGTCTAACATATAGAAGGAATGTCTGATCCAGGAGCCCTGCTGCTTATCTCATAGATACCAGGTGTGCCATAAACTAAGGGTTGAAGGCTGTTTTAGAAATCCTAGTCACAGTGGCGCCTAGACCCCAGGGGGTGGACAAGGCAAGATCAGATAGGTCCATAAGATGAACGACCACAAACAAGCCAAAAGGCCTGCTTCCTCCTCATAGATAATACAGTGCACATCCAAGAAGAGTAGTGTGTTAGAACCCTAGTAACCAGTCAGCTCAGAAGTTGATAAGCCCTCACCCACTCAAAAACCCTTCCCTCCCCACGTGGTTTTTTCCTTTAAAAAATGCTGCTTTCAGATAGAGAGCCGGAGCCATTTTTTCTTTTCTTTCTTCCTCTAATAAACCTTAAACTCTCTAGTTAAACCATGACTTGCTGCATTGTGTGGATTCCTGAACTACTCTGACCTAACACCACTCAGACACATTCAGAAATATAATTTTCTCTTCCTTATTTAAATATATGAAATGTAAATGGTTACAAAAAATGTGTGGAGGATTGAAGAAGAAGCAGGAAAGGGGGCCGAAGTGAAATGGAGTTGATTTCAGAAGAAATGATTTGAATTTGAACATAGTGTAGTGAAAACAGTTTCCTCAGCCTCTTAGGGGATTTCAAGTGAATCCAGAAAAACAGAGAATAAAAATAGCTTCAAAGGTTAACAGGCCACTGGATAAATAAATCTCGAATTATCCATTAAAGCAGCAAAGGAAAGAATTATGTATGAATCAAGTGAAATTTTGACCTGAATAAAAGGCTCTAAAGGTAATTAAAATAAAATTAAAGACCATAAACTAAACATGAGCAGTGACCTTTACCATTTCTGAAAAGTTAAAGGGACAGGAGTTTAAATAAACAACTTAATTTGAAATCGTTTCAGTTTTAGCATGACCTTTGTTACAGAGGATGTCTGAAATACTGTCCTATTTCCTGTTAAGATGAGAATAACGTTAAAATAGGAAGGGGAAGGAGGCATAGGAAAACAGTATATCCTAGTGGGGAATGTGAAGCTATAGAGTGAGAAAAGATAGTTTCTTATTCAGGTCAAATATTTTTTAAACATGCTAGGGTTAAAAGTCTGAGGCAAAAATCACATTCCTTGGGAAGTATTTGGTAATGCCTACTGCCTTTCTCAGACCCTTCCAAATTAACATTTAGAGGGAAACTAATTTATTGTTAAGTGATCCCTCCCAACTGTTGAATTTCTAATAGATCTTTAATCCTAATTTCCATGGAAATCAATGAACTATTTGTTTTGAAAAACAGTGTTGGCAACTCTGCCTCTTTTAACCTTTTCCTCAAGTCAACATATTTTATTCCCTGGTGCCCAATTTACTTTTTTTATTTTTTCAAGTTTGATCCCAATTTTTTTCAAACACTGAGTTTCTTTATCCAAGCTTCTACATATACAAAGTAGACAGATTATACTTACTGCTATTGGAAGTTCTTGCTCATTCCAAACAGATTAACCACGAGTCTTTAAATGGCATCATGTCACTTTCTTGTTCAAGTAAAAATTCTAAACACTGGAATAATAAAAAGAGTTTAACAATCCTAACAATGACATCGTCTCAAAAATTCTACTGTTAAAGTGTATGCACAGTATCATGGAAAAGAAAATGCTCGAGATCCCTGTTAACTTTCTTCTGTTGGAAAATAAGCTTCCTTGATATGCTGAACTAATTGTCATCTTGAAAGGCAACAGAAAGGCTAAGTCTAAGAGAATGAGTGTGTTTCACTCAGAGATGCCAGGAACTTAGTAGGTCAAGTCTTAATTGAATGTGAATGAGAGGAGAAGGCACCATAAAATGATCTGAATAAAATGAGCTCAGGAAGGAATTTCCAATGAAAACTCCTGTGAGAGGTTGTTAAGGTACTGAGTTCATGTATCTCATTTCATATTTTAGATTACAAAAGGAAGGGCTAAAGATAGAAGTAGTTTTAAAAATAGTTAATTAGAACTTACTAGATAGCAGATCTGTTAGGGATGAGAGATTCAAATACGAGTAATGTGCACGTCTGCTTATGATCTAGTGGAGGACAAGGACATTTTAAAAAATAATAAACACCAACATATGAAAATGCAATATATCAAATCAGATAACAATGCTGTGGGATTTTGAAAAAGAATCATTAATTATGCTTAGAAATATCAGGATTTATTCATAGAGAAAGTAAGATTTTGGATGAATGGTATTAGATTCAATAATAGTTTACTAGGGAGAGAAGGAAAGAGGGGCATTCCAGGACGGCCACGGAGGGATGGAAAAGCAGGGTAAGTTCTGGAAAGAGTGAGTCACTCCATATAATGTAGAGTGGGGTTTATGGATAGGAGGGGTGGTGTTAATTGAGGTTGGTTTGGTAGATTGGAACTAGTTTGCATAGAAGCAGCATTCCTCACAGGAATTTTGGGTAAATATTTTTTTAAGTAGAGAAGTTACAGGATTATAATTTTTCCTGTGCAAAAAAACATTTTAAGGGAATGCCAAAAGGAATCCTTAAAGGGATAAGAAAGTGGGTGGAAATATAGAGAAGAACCTCCCAATTTACAAATTTTCCTGGATTTAGCTCAGAATGTCTCCTTAAAGAAAATGTATGGAATCTAATCTTTGTTTCAAACCTTAATCATATAATCCTTAAAATTATAATCTCTTATTGGTGTAGTATATAAGAAGTCCATATTTAAAATGATTATGTCTGATTTTATCCCCACTTGGGTTCTTGTGTGTTTCTAACTGCTATGTATTTAAATGACAATTTTCCCTAATTGTTGGTTTTTATTGTATATTAAACATTAAAATAGGAAATTAGTTATGATTACTTTTGAACATAAGAATGTATCTAATTGTAATATTTTCTGTAATTAAAGATACATATATAACACAAAGAACCTCTTCCCTGGAAATTTGAATTTCTGGCATATTCTTCACTTTAAGTACATAATCACTATTTAAAATAATAAAATAAAAAATTACATATTTCATATAAATATGAAAGGGTAGCCAAGACTAGACAATATGACATAAGGGACTAGTTGAAATTAAAAAAAAACTTTCCTGAAAAACTCAGAAACATTCACAGTATGAAAGGCAAACAAAAATTCTTCTCAACTTAAAGACCTAACATTGGTTTCCTTGTGACTGAATTATTTTCTGATATTAATGGGTAGTATTTCTTTATCCTTAGGTTGGACAGTGTGAACAAAAAGCAAAGACGCAGGGGACATTGTGGTCAGGATGTCAGATCCAGTCTCTATTCCCATCCTATCTTATATAGTGTCCAAAGAGTTACATTAGTTAAGGGAGTTAAGACTGTAAAAGATACAGCTAGAAAACCATAGCTGTTGAACTCCAGATTGCCTGACCTTTGATAGAATGCAACAGAAAAGGAGACCTTCAGTATTGCCTGCTTCAATACAGGGATGTATTTTGAGAATTTACTTCTGCATTTCTTGACTTGTTCCCTGTTGCTTTAGATGTAAATTGTTTGAACCTATCATTTGCAGGTTGTAGGCAATAATCACTTCCTGGTATATTTCTGGCTCAGCTGGTAATTACAATAAGTTATTGTCTCCAAAATGTTTTTCAGACCTTCCAGTAATGAAATACATGGATTTACTTCTTACCACTGAGAATGATCTTGTGTATACAGAAAACCCTCTTAAAGTTCAGATGGTGAGTATGTAAAAAGTTAAGATTGCACTTGAAAAGTTTCTATAGTTAATTAGCATTTAATTGCATGAATCTGTAACAGTGCTTGTTAAACTAACTCATATCCTTTATGGACACGGTGATAGAGTGACCATGCGCACATGTGCACATGGCCTTTATCCGCAGCCCGGAGTTAAGATATCCCCCCCGAAAAAAACTTTGTCACATTTATGGTTGGTTGAACTATAGCTAATGTCCTATATACTCCTCCTGTCCTCCTTTTCTACCTCCTTTCTTTTTCCTTCTCCTCCTTTGCCTTCTTTTTTTCTACTTCAATAAACTCAGCAGTATCTCAAGTGAAAGCCTTAAGTACACAAGTCCAGATTTGGGGGATCTATCATGTACCATAGAGTATCTATGTTATAGATAATTTTTATCTTTCATTTTCAATCCTGAGGGATGCCTGAGGAATGGGTCTGATTTGTGACCCACTTTGAATCCTAAGAGTACATCTTTTCTTAATATAATGTGCAAAAACTTCTTCAGTTTGAATATAGAAATTCACTCTATTGTGCTCATTCTAACAATACAAACAATTCAGATAAGTTATGTAATCATAGTTTGTTCTTAAACCAACAGAGAGATAAGGATAAAAACTTATGTGAACTAAATCTAGGAAGTGACAAGACCTTGATAAGAGAGAAGAAATACACTGTTGTGCTCATCCTTGACTGATTCAGAGAGAGATAAGGTGTCCTCAATAGGATGGCTGAGGAGAAACCTACATATGGGCTAAAGTAACAGAATAAAATCTGGAGGAGTCCTAGATATAGTGCAAGAATCTACCATGCCCAACACTTTCTCACAGGTTTCATTAAGTGCTGGTTTCAGTGAGTACTATCCCCAAAATATGGGCAGGGAATAAGAGCTGAGAGAAACTCCCCTAGGTACGCTGGGCTTTTATCTAAGGAAGACAGAGGGAAGAAATGGCTGAGGGAAACCTCTCCAAGGAAATACCTGCCCTCACAGACTGTGGTCTGCTTCCCATTCCCAGCAGCTTCTCAGGGCCAAGTGTTGAGCAGCAGTGCTATAAGAGGTCTCTTCCAAGGCACTGAAAGTAGGGGAAAGGAATGGAGATTGAATAGAATTCACCAGTGACTTACAAAAGTTGGCGATTAGGCTATAAAGCAGGAAGAGATATCCCATAATTATTAAGAGGGTGGCTTGCCTGTGAAACATAGGCACTTTGCTGGAATCTCACCAGTGCTCAGATTCCAGGCTCCGTTGAAGAGAGAAAGTCCTGAACCTGCCTTCAAAATATGGTAAATTGATTTGAACTAAAGCTGCCATAGACTCCAGAGACAGATAACTAAAAAAGAACGCTAAATCATTCTCCACCTTCTGTGTGCCCCTTCCATTTAAGAAGGCCTAGGAATTTTTGAAATTTCTGGCATAATATCAGACTTAGGTGAGAAAATCAGTTCTTCAGTGGCTTTTCATATTCGATGGCAGAGATGCCATTTATTCTATTTGCCTTATTTGTTGGCCTTTCTAAAAGTCATGTTCTAGCTGTACTTATGGGTGTTTCAAAACATGTAACTACAGTCCTATCTGGAAAGTTGAGACAAGGTGGGGTTATAAAAGATTATTAAAGACTTTAAACCACTTCTTAATGGTGTAATAGTCTTTTCTGCCTTACAAGAGAGAATTCTAATAGAGGGGTCTTACTTTCCCCTACAACTTCAGGTGGAGTGCAGCATCTGAGAAACTGTGTGTGTGCACCGGCTGAAATATGGAATGGAAGGAAACCAAAACAGTCTAGCTGCTTTTATCAAAAGAAATATGCTTTTATAGTTTATTGCTCTTATATGCTCTTAGAGTTTATATTATGGTGAATTCATATGAAAGATATAATTGATATGCATCACCAAATAATGTTTGGAGGAAAGTTTCAGGCGTTCTTATATGATAATGAAACCATGGACTTCACCCCCACCCATAAGATCATCAGGAGGTCAGGCAGTCTGAGCTGTATCTCCAAAAATATATTCTAATTTCTGTGTAAACCCACAGTGAGTTCTACCTTGAACAATAAGGTAGACAACTAAGAAAATATATGTAGAAATCAACATAAAATGTATTTTATTCATTCTCTAACTATTTAAATAAAAATGTATATTATACATACCAGTGTTTCCTCTAGGAGTGGAAATTGACAGCGGCTATTGTAGGAAATGGCTAAAGAGCTTTTAAACAGAGAAACTTGTAGTAATATAGTGTAATGTTCCCAGTAACTAGGAAATTCTGCTTTCCATGGAAGTATTGACATTTTGCTACAAAAGCATTTGCTGTGTTTAATGATGGTGATTTGTATTTGAGCACATAGGTGCTTCTGATAAATCATCTTGTGTAAAATTTCAAAAGAAGCCTCATTTTATAAATGAGAGAGCTGAGAAACAGAGAGGTTAGTAACTTTTCCAAGGTCACACAGCTAGTAAATGTAGAAAACCAGAATTTGAATCAGGCAGACTGACTCAGGATCCCCCGTGGCTAACCATCAGGTGCACAACTGTCTATAGAGTAAATGAGTTGAGTCTTGCTCAGCACTTCTTGATAAACCATTCAGAGTTAAAAAAAAAAAAAAAAGGAAAGAAAGAAAAGAAAACAGGAAAAAAAAACGTCAAAAAAATACATGTCAAATGGAAAAATTTTAGCAATAGTTAGATCCAAATATAAAATTGAAGAATGAACTGTTTAGAATCTAGTGCATTACTTGTCCAATTAAATAACAGAATTCTGTGAGAAAACCTGGGATCTCCTTAAATATATACTTCAGAACAGATGTTTATTTATAATCAACTGAATTGTCATCAAGACAGGTGCTTAACTATTATGTTATTTTGCATAATTTGGTGTCTTTAATTTCCATTTGCTTTAAGAACTTTGTAAAACAGTCTGCTGAAATGAAAACTGCTTTGTTTTGTTGGCAGGTAATTTGAGTCTAAAAGAAACGCCTTATTATCTAGCACTTTGGCATATTTTTAAAAGCAGTTTTATTAAAAGATATTCACGTCATGCAATCCATCCAAAGTATAGAATCAGTGACTTTTAGTATAATCACAGAAAAGTGCATTCATCACTACAGTCAATTTTAGAACATTTTCTTACTACAAACAAACAAAAAAACATATCCCTTAACAGTCACTTCTCAATTCCTCTATCCTTCCCCAGCCCCACATAGCTGCTAATCTAATTCTGTCTCTATAGATTTATTTATATTTGCACTTTATGTAAGTGGAATCATACAATATGTAGTACTCTGTGTCTGGTTTCTTTCACTTAGCATAATGTCTTTTTTAACAATTATTTTTTTAATTAGAGAAGTTGTAGATTTACATGAGTCACATAAAAAATAGTGTTCCTATTCTGTATCTTGAATGTGGTGGGGGTGAGGGGAACACAAAAATACACGTGATAAAATTGCATAGAATAAAACACACACACAAATGAATACATATAAAACTGGTGAAATTTGAATTAGATGGATGGATTGTATCAATGTCAGTTTCCTAGTTGTGATACTATGTTATAGTTTTGCAAGATGTTACCTTTGGGGAAAAAAGGGTGAATGGTATACAATATCTGTCTGTATTATTTCTTACAACTGTGTGTGAATTTATAATTATCTCAAAATAAAAAACTTAGTTAAAATAAATAAATAACACGTTCCAATATACACCCTATTGTTGACACTTTGCATTGGTGTGATACTGTTGTTACAGCTGATGAAAGAATACTGAAATAATACTGTTAAGCATAGTCCATAGTTTACATTAGATGTGTTTTCCCATATACTGCCCTATTATTAACACCTTGTAATAATGACATACATGTGCTCTAGTTTATGTAAGAACTTTCTTCCATTTGTACTATTAGCCACAGTCATCACAACAGTGTTCACTGTGCTGTACATTCTCATGTATCTTCTGACTTTCCTTCTAGTAACATACATGGCCCAAACCTTCTCCTTTCAGCTGCATTCACAAACATAATTCAGCACTTTAATTACACTCATAGTAAAGTGCTAACACCACCACTACCCTTTTCCAAACATTTACAATCAACCTAAATAAAAATTCTGCATGAATTACATCAACTGCCCATTTGCTACCCTCATTCCATCCCCTATAACCTAGATCCTAGATTCTAATTCTATGAGTTTGCTGATTATAATTCATATCAGTGAGATCATACAATATTTATTTGTCCTTTTGTGTCTGGCTTATTTCCCTCAACGTAATGTCCACAAGGATGGTCCATGTTGTTGCCTGCATCAGGACTTCATTTCTTTTGACAGCTGAATAATATTCCATTGTACGTATATCCTACATTTTGCTTATGCATTCTCAGTCAGTGGACTCTTAGGATGCTTCCTTCTTTTGGCAATGAATAATGCCTCTATGAACATCGAAATGTGAATGTCTGTTTCCCTGCTTTCAGTTCTTCCAGATATACCCTAATAGCAGTTTTACTGGATCATATGGCAATTCTGTACTTAGCTTCCTGAGGAACTGCCAAACTGTCTTCCACAGTGGCTGCATCATTTGACATTCCTACTAGCAGTGAATGAATGTTCCTTTTTCTCCACAACCTCTCCAACATTTGTAGTTTCCTGTTTGATTAATAGTGACTGTTCCAGAAGGTGTGAAGTAGTATCTCATTGTGGTTTTGATTTTCATTTCCCTAATAGCTAGTGATGTTGAGCATCTTTTCACGTGCTTTTTAACTGTTTGTATTTCCTCTTTGGAAAAATGTCTATTCAAGTCTTTTTAAATTGAATTGTTTGCCTTTTTTATTATTGAGTTGTTAGATTTCTTTATATAGTCTGGATATTAAACCCTTATCAGATATGTGGTTTCCAAGTATTTTTTTCCCATTGAGTAGGTTTTCTTTCACTTTCTTGAAGCACAGATGTTTTCACTTTTGAAGAAATACTATTTATCTGTTTTTTTCTTTCGGTGCTTTTGCTTTGGGTTTAAAGTCTAAGAAACCATTGCCTACCACAGGATCTTGAAGATGCTACCCTACAATTTATTCTTGGAGTTTTATGGTCCTGGCTCTTACCTTTAGGTCCTTGATCCATTTTTTGTTTATTTTTGTATCAGGTGTGAGATAGGGGTTCTCTTTCATTCTTTTGCATATGGACATTGGTTCTCCCAGCACCGTTTGTTGAAGAGATTATTCTTTCCCAGTTGAATATGGTTGGCAGCCTTGTCAAATATCAGTTGGCTGTAGATGTGAGGGACTATTTATGAACTGTCAATTTGATTCCATTCGTCAATATATCTTTCTTTATGCCAGTACCATGCAGTTTTGATCATTGTAGGTTTGTTATATGCATTAAAGTCAGTAAGTGTGAATCCTCTAACTTCTTTCTCCTTTTTCAAGATGTTTTGGCTAATCAGTGCCCCTTACCCTTCCAAATAAATTTGATAATTGGCTTTTTCATTTCTGCAGAGTAGACTGTTGGATTTTGATTGGGATTGCATTCAATGTGGAATATCTTTTTCCCACCTTTCACTTTCAAACTATTTGTGTTCTTGGGTTTAAGGTGAGTCTTCTGTAGTCAGCATATGGATGGATCATACTTTTTTTATCCATTCTGCCAGTCTGTATATTTTGATTGAGGAGTTTAATCCATTAACATTCAATGTTATTACTATAAAGGCAGTATTACTTCAAACATTTTATCCTTTTGTTTTAAAGGTGATATCTTATTTTTGTCTCTCTTTTTACCATTTTAGTTACCCTCTCTAATAATCTTCATTTCTATATTCTACTCTGAGTGTCTCTTTCCTGTCTTTTCTTTCAGGCTGCAGAACTCCCTTTAGTATTTCTTGTAGGGTAGGTCTCTTTTTTATATATATAAACTCTCTTAGTTTTCTGTTTATCTGTGAATATTTTAAGCTCTCTCTCAGTTTTGCTGGATAAAGAATTCTTGGCTGGAAGCTTTTCTCTTTCGGGAACTTAAATATATCATACTACTGCCTTCTCGCCTCTATCAGCACTTAGTCTTATTGTGGTTCCCTCTATGTGACAAATCACTTTTCTCTTGTTGCTTTCAGGATTCTCTCTTCATTTTTGGCATTTTCCATTCTGATTAGTATAAGTCTCATGGTAGCTCTCTTAGGATTTGTTCTATTTGGAGTACATGTATTTCTTAGACATGTATACTTATGTTTTTCTTAAAACTTGGGAAATTATCAGCCCTAATTTCCTAGATGTTATTTCTGCTCTTTTTCCCTTCTCTTCTCCTTCTGGGACACCCATGACACATATTTGTGCACCATGTGATGTCATTAAAATCCCTGATACTCTGCTCAATGTTTTCCACTCTTTTCTCTACCTCTTCTTTTGTCTATAAGATTTCGATTGTCCTGCCTTCCGGTTTGCTAATTCTTTCTTCTGCCTATCAGATCTCCTGGTGTATGCTTCTATTGTATTTTTAATCTCTTTTATTATGCTTTTCATTCCCATTATTGCTGTTATATTTCTTTTTATACTTTCAGATTCTTTATGCTCACCTAGTGTCTTACTGTTATCTTTTTAGCCATATTTTTGTTCATCTCCTTGAATTGATTTAGGAGATTTGTTTGGAGATCTTTGATTAGTTGTTCCGGATTCTGTGTCTCCTCCGGAGTTTTAATTTTTCTTTGAGCTGGGCCATATATTCCTGTTTCTTAGTTTGGCTTGTAATTTTTTGCTGATGTCCAGGCATCTGATTATGTTAATGAGTTTACTCAGTAGGTCAGTGTCTCTCTCTAGCCTAGGGTTTATTATTGTTTGGCTTTATGTTAATATTCTTTTTTGACACTTGGTTCAACTTATTACAAACCTTTAGAATTGCCGGTGTTTAAGTGATTTGTTTTTTTCAGCTTTTCTTCATCTGATTCTTGCCCTGTATATGTGGTACAGTATTTTAGATTGCACTATTTTTGCAACTGTTTCATCCCCAAGAGAAAGTTTCCTTTCTTTTCTTCTGTCTCCTGGAATCTTGATCTGTTCCGGTCACTGTCTCTAGCTGCTTTTGCCTGGAGGGTAAATTCTGGGAAAAGGGTCACTACAGAGAGAATTTTCCCAAGTCAGTATTTTCCAGACAAAATGGGGCCAGGGACCCATGAGGGGGGTGCATACCTGCTCTATAGAGCCCTGGTGAGAGGGTCAGGAAAGATGCCAAAAGTCTTTTTGATAGACTCCCTAAAGCTGTGCTTTCCTGGCCTGTCCAGCAGATGGTGCCCTTCAGCAAACTGTTCCACTCAGCCATAAGGAGGCACTGTGTCTTTAAACTTCCACAGCCTCTGCCCTTGTTAGAGGTGGGCTTAAAACCATGGCTCTGGCAGGTCTGGGGTAGGTTGTAACAGTAAGTAGCTCAGAGCGGGGACCCAGTGATCTGAATTTGCTAATCAAAAGCCATAACCAGTGATCTGCTGTGTGTCTCCCTCCATCCCCCACCATTCTTGAGGAAGATGATTTTTTTTTGTCCCTTTCTGTCTACAGCAGCTAGCCAGGGACCAGATCCTCATGGGACCCACCATGTGAGTCAGGAATGAGCACCGGCAGCCAACGTGGACAAACTACTCACAGTTCTTTACTGCGGTTTCTCAGCCTCTTCCTCCACTCTTCCCTGGATGCTATACAGTTTTCTTCAGGCTCCAGAACCCCAGAACATTTGTTTCAGACAATTCATTCCTGTTTATTAGCTATTTTGGAGGAGGAGTGAGTCCTGGAGCTCCCTGCTCCAACATCACCTCCAGATGTTCCTTTACCCTTTTGCCTATTAGTCAGCTCTTAAAATGGTGAGGAGATAATGAAAACTTTTAAAAAATCTCCCTGTTTAATTTGATTGCAAATTTTATTCATCTAAATCTCTAATTGGATTCTGGAATCTTTCTTAATTTGTGCATTTTTATTTACTTTTGTTTAGCTCTCCTCTAGATAAATATTTTGAAGCTTTTCGCTGGATGGAAGTTAAGAAGAGATGAAACTTTAAGATCCGCAGCATTGTGCAGTGAACTTGGATTCAGGTATCCTGTGAAAAGTTAATGAAATCATTGAACCATCTATAGAGTCTTGACTTAGCAATGATATGACTGTGTTACTTGGCAGGGATGTGGGGAAATATTTTTTTTCTTTTCTCTGAATTGCATCTTCTTCATCTATCAATGGGAGGTGTGGAGATTGACGTGAATGAGGTGATTTCTAAACTCCCATTCCACTGCACAGTTCTATTATTTTTATGTGGTTCAACTTTTTAAAGTTATTTTCCTTTTTAAGAAGTGAGACTTGAGACTTTCTACTTTCATCCGCTTGCCTGTGAGACTAACAACTAAGGATGTCTTCATCAGTGTGAGTTTATTCTTTGGTTCAGAAAATTCTCACCCAGGAAGATGAGACTTTAAACCAGTAAATGCCTTTCTTGCTACAATAACTTGATAAAAATCAAGTTATACAAATAATACACTGTTTAAACTCCCCTTAGGACAACAGTTGCTTATCTGGACAAGCAGACTCCTTGTCAGGACAATAGATGGCTCTAATAGGCAAATTGTATACTTATGAAGCAGCTGTTTGCTTTTGAAGACTTACTTCAAGACCCTCACCTCTCTGTGTTAACCAATCCTAAAACATTATACCATGAATTTTACAAAATCCCATTCAGATATGAACATTAACAGATGCACTTAAACCCTTTGAGCCTAGATTCCAAATCCTGCAAATATTTATGGCTGACCCCTATCCTTTTTACATATCTGCTAAGACTGTTCATGTGGTTCTGCATGATTTATTGCAGTACATAATAAGCCAGAATTTACTTGATTGTCAAGTTATCCTGGTAGTCTTACAGGGAATTAGTAATCAGTAAAATTATCACTGCTTCCAGTTTACAGATAAGGTAAAATAGAGATAGATGACTTGCTTAAGAGAGCACAAGTAGCCAGCAAAGTAATCTTACAAACCTCTGGATTCTTAATTCCTATTTCACTGGTCTTTAAGTATTTAGTAGCATTATGAAAAAAAGAAACCTATATGATTTTCAGTAGTTTCATAAGAAAAACATGGCTTTAGTGCAGTATTTGAGATAATTTCCTTTGTTTTATTTTATTTTTTAATTAAATTCAGTTTTATTGAGATATATTCACCTACCATACAATCATGCATGGTGTACAATCAACTGTTCATAGTACCATCATATAGTTAGGCATTCATCATCCCAGTCTATTTTTGAACATTTTCCTTACAACAGAAAGAATAAGAATAAGAATAAAAAAATAAAAGTAAAAAGGAACACCCCAATCATCCCCGCATCCCACCCTATTTCTCATTCAGTTTTTGTCCCCATTCTTCTACTCATCCATCCATATTCTGGATAAAGGAAGTGTGATCCACAAGGCTTTCACAATCACACTGTCACCCATTGTAAGCTACATTGTCATACAATCGTCTTCAAGAGTCAAGGCTGCTGGGTTGGAGTTTGATAGTTTCAGGTATTTACTTCTAGCTATTCCAATACATTAAAACCTAAAAAGGGTTATCTATATAGTGTGTAAGAATGTCCACCAGAGTGACCTCTCAACTCCATTTGAAATCTCTCAGCCAGTGAAACTTTATTTTGTTTCATTTTGCATCCCCCTTTTGGTCAAGCAGATGTTCTCAATCCCATGATACCTGGTCCATATTCATCCCCGGGAGTCATATCCTGCATTGCCAGGGAGATTTACACCCCTGGGAGTCAGGTCCCATGTAGGCAGGTGGGCAGTGAGTTCACCCGATGGGTGGGCTTAGCTAGAGAGAGAGGGAGGGCCACATCTGAGTTACAAAGAGGCACTCAGGGGGAAACCACAATTATAAGCAGGTTTAGCCTCTCCTTTGCAGTAATGAGCTTTATAAGGGCAAGTCCGGTGATAGGGGGCTCGGCACATCAAACCACCAGTCCTTAATGTTTGTGAGAACATCAGCAACAATCCAGGTGAGGAAGCCCAACACCTCTGCATTTTCCCCTGGCTCCTCAGAGGGGTCCCTGCATATATATTTTTATTCTCTATCCAAATTACATTGGGATGTGTCGCTATTTCACACTAACTTATGCAAACCTACCAGATCTCACTTCCTATTAAAAGTTCCATGTAATTATGATATTTGAACAAACTGTACCAGTTAAATTGTTTAGGAAATATACATCTTGCACCAACTAAACATCTCTTCCCTTGGTCTCACTTGAAATTTGAAGTTTTAAAACATAGTCAGTATTGTCCTTTACCCTTTGGCCTGATTTGCCCTAGTCCTAACCACATCTGCTTCACTCATATCTCTAGTTGAAATCTGGGCTCTTTTTCAGCTTTTTTAACAGCTGCTGTATGTGCTAATACTGACATTCATATCTGCTGAGTTCTAGCTCTGAGTTTCAGGTGTCACACAGATACCCAAATTTCCAGGGATTGATCAGGTTATACACAAAGGGATCAGCATCTCAGAATCTGGAGCTATCCATTACAATTCAGGAATAGATGTGACTGCTGTAAGAGCTTACAATCTAGGGACCATTACAAGAAGCATTCCCCTGATAAGCTGTGCTCTAAGGTTCAATTCTGAGTTATACATTGTAGTTAGTCCGTATTGGTAAGGCATTATGGTGTTTGCCTTTGTTTCTGGCGTAGTTCACTCAAAATGCTGTCTACAGGATCCATTCACCTCGTTGCGTGCCTCACAGCTTCACTCCTTCCCTTTGTTTTATTTTGAAATAAAAAAATTAGTATCATACTTTGCAGAAGTGCTAAAACTCACGTCAGCTCTCTGGCTCACACCAAATCACCAAGTTGATTTTTTTTTTTTTTTTTGCTACCTGTGTAACACTGTTCTAATTCTTTTCACAAATATCTTGTTTTATCCTCATAAGAGACAACAAGGTATATCCTGCGATTTTTCTGACTTTTCTGATGACAAAGCAGGGTTAGAGGGATTTGGTTCTACAGGTAATATATGGCAAACTCAGAACTCAAAACCAGCCTGCTTAGGCCTAGTGTCTGTGCTCTTAATCACTATCCTATGCTGCCTGGTTTGTTTGTAGATAAGCAGAAATTTTCTTTGAAAAGTTCCAGACACTAAACACTGTTTTCCTCCCTCGTCAATATTTATAGGGAGGTCATTTCCATTCCAAGAATATCTGTGTAAATGCCAGAAATTCCACTGGCATTTTTCCTAGGTGTTGGGATTCTCTAATATCTTGATGTGGATGTGTTTATTAAATAGATTTCTTCCATGTATTGTGGTTTGTGGGAATTACTTAATGGGAGGTAAGCAAGAAAGGAAGGAAAATGGAAAGAATAGTAAAATTTCCTTCCTCTTTCATCATATTCCTGAAAGCTTCCCTCTTCTTTAGCAATTTTCATTACTTGACATTTTTTCAGGGCATGGCTCTCTACTCATCTTTCCAGATCTTTAGTATATAAGCTTTCAAATCAGGGAGCTGGAACCAAAGTACCCATTAAAGGCATGACTCTTTCTCCTGACTCATAGAGAAGAGTTAATGGGCTGCCCCATCTGGGTCTGTTTGGCTCCAATCAGTCCTCCCAGTGGGTGGACTTCTGGATGCATTTTAGGACATATTAACACATCATCCTGTGGAGAGGTCACCTGCAGAGTTTAAATTCCCTGGGTCTTGTTTATTCTGTGGGCTCAATGTTATCTGGCTTAGCTATGATATTTGATATTTACCAAGGCAACATGTAGGAAAAATAAGAGGAAGAGAAGTTGCTGAAGATAATGGTAATTCTGGACAAGTTGGTGGTTTGTCCCTCACCTGCTCATATTTTGGGATATGCCATATTGTGGAGATATTTTGTCACATATTTTGTTAATTAGTTTGTTACTTAGGTGCCTTTCTATTGCTCATGTCTTTTTGGTTTGCTAGCCTAGTTGCTCTAAGCTCTCCCTGACTTTACTCCAGTCACACTAGTCTCCTTTTCTTTTTTTCCCTTAATTATGTCAAATTATTTTGCTTTAGAGCCACTATAAATGGTTTCCCCTATACTTTCAACTTTCTTTCCTAACTTTTCACATGGTGACATTCTCTTGATCATTCTCCTGAATGTATGTCGGAAATAAAGTGGTACCTGTAAGGGAATAAACGCTCTCTCGGTTCTGGAGGAGAAAAGAATTTATTTACGATCTTGCAAGATGGGGCGTCCAGCCAAACACGCGGAAGGCTGGCGCGCCAGAGGAAGAGAATGGCGATGTTTAAATCTTCTACTCCTAATTCGCAAGTCCCTCCCCTGTTTCCCCATTGACTGGGTACTACAGAGGTTACAGCCTATCCGAGAACACTAACTAATTCATCTTTTGAGATTTTAATTTGTACAGCCAATCCCAGAGAGCCAACTAGCTCATTATTGAGATTTTGAACTGATTAGCCAATGCCCCCCCAAATTTTTATTTTTTTGCTGTGAGTTCCCGCCTCTGATACTACCTCATGTCTCTTTACATCAGGCAGATTCTCTCTTCTCTTTGTCTGGGGCTTGTTTAAACTGGTTTTGCCTCCATTTCCCTTATTCCATGCTGTCTCTATGTGAAAATGAAACTTATTCCTTTCTTACAGATTCCCTCCTCTTTTTTTTTAAACACTTTTAGTTTTCACATTTTAGATTCTCAAATTTGCTAAGGGCTTTTTTACATTCCTCATCATAGGGATCTTTCTTATTTTTGATTCTAGTGGTTTTGATGGGTTTTTGAACTAGCCTTTGAGCACACGGGATTATGTAGCACCCAGCTGTTATAAACATTTTGGCTGGAATGATAAGGAAAATTAAAATAGATGTTGCAATTTCTTTCCATTTCTCGAACCAATTTTCCAACCATTCTATGAGTGGGTTGTTAATGCTAGAATTCTTTTCTAGTTTCTGAAATAAGGCTGTTAAGCCTTGTAGGGCTTTGGTGATAGTTTCATTAGGTGTGGTATTATTGGGGATGAATGTGCGACAATTTCCCCCAACTATAGCACAGACGCCTCCTTTTTCAGCTAGCATCATGTCTAGGGCCATTCTGTTTTCCCATGCCATTCGCCTAGTGGCATCTAACTGTTCTGCTATTTCTTTAATGACATTCCTGGTATAGTTGATAAATTTTAGCTGATGATTGACATTTTTATTGATGGTGACCCACCAGAATACGGACGATTTAAATTTTGCAGCTAATTGATTTTTAGCTTTAAACTCATTAGGAACTTTCTGGGGAACCCCTATACTATCTACAAACATTTTTTTATTGAAGGAACTAAGTACACTTTGTACATTTTTCTTTTCTCCTTTGCCTTGGGTTTGTACTTTATTACTTTTAAATGCCAGGGTAAATGAGATAGCCAATTGAACCAGAGCACAGGTTCCTCCCCACCTTTCAGGTAGTGTTGGCCAGAGGATGCCCTTCCCACAGTACCACCAGAGGTCTGCTCGGGGTATAGTTAGGCTGGAGAAGTTGCCAGTACTATCCTTGCTCACATTCCACACCTGTGTACACAAAGCCATGGTACCAAGATTCTGGAGCCCTCCTTCCCATCTGGAGACACAGGCAGAGTGGTTTCCGGGACCAAGGTGAGACGCTGGTATGGCTTTGACACTTCCCTCCTGGACTGGAGGGAAAAGGGAGGACAACGTACTACAACTTTCACCAGGAGTAGCATTTTGAAAGAGGAGTGTTATACATTTAAACTCCCTTTCATGCTTTTTCATTCCCAAGGGGAAGGGCATAATCTGAACAGTGGGTTGTTTGGTTGTACAAGCATAACAGTCACTTCTGTTTAGACTCTGGATGGTATGTTTGCCCCATTCTACCCAGGCATTTGTATTTCCATAACCTGTCTCTATTTCTGTGGTTTGCTTTAAGTCTTTGGTCTTAAGTATTCTAATGACCTTGGGGTCAATTTGTACTGGAGAGTTAAATTCTAGCCAAGTTTCCCTTAATGGTTTTTCCTCCAACCTGGGTAAGACCCATCCCTCATACTGTGTGGTCCACCAAGCAGTGTTCCAAGAATAACAGGGGTTAGGTGTCTCATAAGCTATACTCTCAAATGTTCGCCCCCCAACAATCTTGCTTTCTATTTGAACAGTCTGCTTACATAAATGCTTATATTCCTCCCTCAGTTGTTGCTGATGTTTTAGATTTTTACAGCTCATTACTTGACAAACATCAAATTGTACAGTTTGAGACTTTAAGCCTTTGACTACACTTATAACCAGCTTAGCAGAACCTGTTACTCCTTGAATATAGAACATTATGATCAGCATAAGCAATTTCATCATTAAGCTATACACAGAGCACAATGCAAACATAGGGTTTAATCCAGCCCTTCCTCCCTTTTAATATGTTCCTTTAACTGTTGCCTATTTAAAGTGATCCTTAGGGGATTTGAGGTAGGAGTCACTTTCCAGGATTCAGATTGAGTTGCTGGATACTTATCGTCTGGTTCAGGCACCGGTCCCTTCACTCGTGTGTAATGAGTCCAGCCTCTTTCTGCCGTTCGGACTGCCGTCTCAGTTGTCAGCAAGACTTGATAGGGTCCTTCCCAGATCGGTTGAAGTTTGGATTCTTCCCACGACTGGATCAGAACCCAGCTGCCAGGCTGATGTCGATGGGCAGCAAATTCAAGAGGCAGGGTCTGAGCTAGCAGTCCACGGTGCCTGAGAGATGATAAAGTAGAAGACAAGGCCAGTATATAATTCTTAAGAAAAAGATCCTTTGTGTCTAGGGAGGGGAGCTCTCCAGTCCTCCTGGGGAAAGGCAAACCAAAAACCAAAGGCCTACACCTTGTAATTGCCTAAGTACTAAATTACACATGGCTTGCACCCCTCTAATGACTCCCCTAGCGTAAAACTGCTAATACCTGCTTTAGGTACAGACACTCCTGAAGTCATGTGCATGAAGAGCAGCAAGAACTTACCAACATTTCGGGCTGGAACAATTAGACTAAAGGACAACAATAATTTACAATAACCTAAGATTAATGAACATAAAAAGGCTTACCACTCTTAAATGCTAACTTAAAATTTAGTTTTTAGTACACCTAGTTTAGTGATGCTTGAATATACGTGATTCACATGTATGCATACCCTGAACATACACACAAGTTTTGCTGTTAGATGAGTAAAAACCCACTCTCCAGGGAGAGGAGGACAAGCCTTGGTGTGTAGTATTTGACAATATATGTGGTGTCTTTATTCCTATTAGACTTAATGTTAAGATAGCAACTTGGCATTACCAAATGGAGACCTGGGAAGAGATATGAACCATTCACTGTTCTAAGTTTGTTTAATTCAGCTTTAGTGAACCTTAAACCCTTTTATAGGAACATTTACTTGCACTTTGAGTATGGACCTTTTGCTTTTGCCCAAAATATATCAGAAAAATTATTCTGCTTTTTACAAGAATACACAGTCTCATGTATCTGGAATACAGACACATATAACTTATATACACACTCATAACCATACGAAACAGACATACATTCCCATTTACAAGCATGTATAGCCAATACACTACTGTTACACATACATAGAAAACTTTTACACAGTTTTTCTCACTTTTTTTTTCATTTTTCACACTATTGTGAAACTGCACACAATTGCCCAGCTTTAGAGTACACACAAACTAGTATACGCTATAAAGACACAAAGAAATAGCTTCAGTTTACTATAGATGAGTACACAGGAAATTTTTGCCAAGTTTTAAATTACACACTGACAAACTTTAACAGTTTGAAAGACTCCTACGTAATTATATTACATGCTTTTATTACATACAAATACAACTATCCCACATTCCTGTGTAAACATACAACTTAAACTCCCATTAGATTCATGAAGTTTTAACTCTCAGAATGCATCCAAATACAGTCCTAAAAAATGTGCATATAACTTTCTATATACCCTGATACACACATTAAGGGACTTTAAATGTAGCTTCCACATGCCTTAGACTTAATTACACAGCACACTAAAATATGTAAATGTATTTATTAATACCTGTTTAGCCCCACATAAGTATATGAATAGAGAATCACACAAACCCCATGCTACAAATTTCCTTCCTCCTTTTTTTTTTTTTTTTAAACTGCTCCAATTACTTCTCTATCTCACTTTTGTCTGTTTCCTCCCTGGCTTGTTGACTCTCTGAATATTTCTTCTAATGGCTTATTCAGCCATTCATCGATTTTTGGATCTTCTCTGAATATTAGGCTAAAATTCCTTTATATAGCTGACCTTTTAAAGTCTGAGTTATTAACAGAATGACATTGTATTCTTGGGGCTTGAGGGAGTGGGAGTCCAACCCTTTTTAGAGGCTTTTGTGGCAGCCCTTTTCTTTTCAAAGTCTGGGGTGATGTTGGGGAGATTACCTTTTTGGCCCCACCCTTCTTAAACATCGGGGTGCCACCCAGACTCTGCCTCTTCGGGGTAAAGGCTCTACCTAACAGTGGGGTGGCAGCCAGGCTTTTCCCATTCCCCTGGGAATGTGCTCCACCCTCTGGGTCCTGAGGCGGCAAAACTTTTCTAGAGCATTGAGGCGGAAGGCCCACCCTCAACCCCCAGGGCAAACTCACCCTTTTCATGCATGTGGGCCACTCCACTCTCCCAGCCTGAGACCACTTGACTTCAGACCTCAACTTTCATCGTTCTTTGGGGATATGGGTACAGCCAATTTTATTTTAGGTGGATACAGTCTCTCTCTTTCTCTCATAGCCACCCTCTTTCCCATTTCCCTTTCTTCTCCCAAGAAAGGGATATTTACATAAACCAGATTTTAAGAATCAAGTTAATTGTTATTCAGCTAGCCTTGCTAGGCTTTTTATTAATGATTCTTACCTTCCTTTCTTTAAGAGCCTTTAGAAACAGAAACTTTTGGAAATCTCTCCATTTTTTTTTTTTTAACTTTTGGTGGGTTGTAATTACTGGAGCAGTCAGCATTAACTGGCTCTCCAATTGCCTGGGGGCATAGACTGCTTCCACCAAAACCTCAGGCTTTAATGGTTCCCGCCCCAGTGGGGGAGGGGAATCCATAAGGTGGGGGAATGCTTATCCCAGGTTTTAGTTTCTTTTTTCCCTGCAGCCACCACATGGCACAGTTCAATTCTGCCTTGGAAAAAGGTTTATTTTTATTAACATGACACACGAGGTCAGCACAAAGCCAACTCTTATCTGCCTTATATTTTGGCCAGAATATATTTGGCAGCAAAATGCCTTTTTTTTTTTTTTTTTTTTTGTCTAAACATAACAATAATATTTGATCATTTTCTTTTACCCTTTCCCTTGGTCCAATTACTTTTAGCCCAATGTTTTAACATGTTTCCCAATGGATTATTTAGAGGAATGTTCCCCGGGGACCCTAAAGGTACCCCCTTCCCTTTATTCCCGGCCGGCTGACTGCCTCTATTCCCCATTCTGAGTCTTGCCTGAGCATCTTTCCCTTAGGATCAGCTCTAGGCTCATCAGAATGTCCCCATTCTGAGTCTTGTTTGGGCATCTCTCCCTCAGGATCAGCCCCAGACTTTCAGAATGCTTTAACCACCAAGGTAATATAATATTTCTTTCCTTACCTTGGTCCATGCACGGAGTTGCCTGGTTAACCAGAGGCAGGCCTTTTCTTTTCCCCCTTTTCTCATCCACAACCAGCAGATCCAAGCATCTGGTCTCAGGCCCTTTAGCTGCCGGAGATGGGCCCCCAATGGCGGAGTCCGAGACCGCTGAATCAGCGGGGCGCGCCTTCCCTTTGTCCACCTCGGGGGTCCCCCTCCGAAGCTTTGGATCCCGGACGAGCCCCCAAGTTGTCGGAAATAAAATGGTACCTGTAAGGGAATAAACACTCTCTCGGTTCTGGAGGAGAAAAGAATTTATTTACGATCTTGCAAGATGGGGCATCCAGCCAAACACGCGGAAGGCTGGCGCGCCAGAGGAAGAGAATGGCAATGTTTAAATCTCCTACTCCTAATTCGCAAGTCCCTCCCCTGTTTCCCCATTGACTGGGTACTACAGAGGTTACAGCCTATCCGAGAACACTAACTAATTCATCTTTTGAGATTTTAATTTGTACAGCCAATCCCAGAGAGCCAATAGCTCATTATTGAGATTTTGAACTGATTAGCCAATGCCCCCCCAAATTTTTATTTTTTTGCTGTGAGTTCCCACCTCTGATACTACCTCATGTCTCTTTACATCAGGCAGATTCTCTCTTCTCTTTGTCTGGGGCTTGTTTAAACTGGTTTTGCCTCCATTTCCCTTATTCCATGCTGTCTCTATGTGAAAACGAAACTTATTTCTTTCTTACATGTATACATCCTATTTTTTACCATGTACCACAAACATCTGTGGCAGCAAAACACAAGAGATTTGAGATTTGTTTTTCTGCATAGTTTAGAAACCACTAAAAACTCCCAAATTCTACAAGTGAACCTCTAGTTTTAAACATCATAAGGCAGTTTTATCCTAGAAGGTAAACATGAGTGAACAGCACAACAAACTTTCCAAGAGCTGCATGGAACACAGGACATATAAAAATAGGAATAAAATTAAGAATCAAAAATTACTATGCTAATACTAATAATAAAAAGCGAAGATCCCTACTTAATTCACAGCTGTATTTGCTGCTGCCTATCAGGAAAGCCCTCCTTTGTCTCCCCTCACATTGTCCACCATAAGTTTCTCATATAGTCCTCACAATGTATACTTAAAGGCTAGTAAATATATAGTTGAAAATGTGTGGATGTGTACATCCCTGGGAGTTGTGGGGATGATGAAGTTAGTATATTCCCTCCATAATTAAAAAAATTCTGCATGTCAGATATTTAAAAGTTAAAAGCTATGAATTAATAATGAGCATCTCTTGCTTTTCAGACATTTATCTGTATCTCCATTGAGAAATACCTTGTTTACAATGACTCCGCTTGTTTTCAATAATGCATATTTTAATCTCTCTCAAAATTCATATATTTCTTTGTTTACTCCTATAGTTCCTGATTTCAGAATATAAACATTTGTTCAAATTATGCTAGAAGCTTACTGACTTGTGATTAGGAAAGCCTCCTCATCCTGTTGTTTTGAAACAATTTCTGGAAAGGTGGGTGGGTGGGTGAGAGTTGGATCTTGATTTCTACCCATTATTGATACAAGAGAATACATATAATACATGTGTAAAGAATTGAGGTGAAGTCACTCAATTTCTGGCTGATGGACACTCACCTCACTGCTTCCTGAATGCAGATATTTTCATAAATGACAGAACTCATCTTTCAAAAACTTCATAGTCAGTGGCCTTGTTTCTATAACACTGGCTGGTTTTTTTCTTCATGTTGCAGCCCTTCCTTCAGGCCTTCTCCTTTTTCAAGAGGCTTCCCCTTATCCCTTCTTAATCAGAAATTTGTTTCTCCAGCATGATTATTCTCTGTTCAATCACTTAATTTGTTTAATTGTATCCCTTATCACAATCTATAATTAATTATTTGATGGTTTATTAAGTTTTTGTTTATTTACTGCTCCTGTGGGCAAGGGCCTGGGGTCTATTTCAGTATAACATCTACCACTGATACGGAAGCAGAATACATTATTAGGAGAGCACCAAATGTTACCCGGGATATTTTTAGCCAAAATCTGAGAACCAGTTTCAGTTTCAAATTCAACCTTGGACTTAAGAAGCCTGAAAAGCTGAATAACAACTCTTCAATGTCATTTTTATGCATCCTTCAGTGCATGCAAGATGATGATCACATGAACATATAGATTAGAATGCTAAGTTATTAGCATTGCTTTGTCAGTATTATAAGTATGACATTTTAATGCTTACTACTCTGTCAGAATATATATTCTCTGTTTTGATAAGTTAATATCTTTGAATGAAATTCAGCACCACCTGTGCACCTTGGAGACATTCTTTTAAACTTCCCTAGATATTTATTTATTTCGATTCATAGAAAACAGTTTTTCCACCAATTTTTATCTCATAAACTTCAGTGTTCTGCTTTTAATTGGGGTACAAATATGAGATCATTCCATTTATCCATTGTGGTGGTTTGGAATTTTACGTATCCCAGAAAATTATGTTCTTAAAGATAATCCATTCCTGTGGTTATAAACGTCTTGTAAGGAGGACCTTTTGATAAGGTTACTTCAATTAAGGTGTGGCCTGGTAGGCCCTAATCCTTTTACTGGAGTCGCTTTTAAGGGGGATGAAGAGAGAGGAGGGGGAAGGGGGAGGGGGAGGGGGACGGAGTGGGAGAAAGCCACAGAAACAAGAAGCTGAAAGCAAGGAAACCAGAAGAGGAGGGAGAGACCAACAGGCACCGCCATGTGCCTTCCCATGTGGCAGAGGACCCAAAGATTGCCGATTTCCGGCAGTCGGTCTTTGGGATGCAAGCATTGCCTTGATGATGCCTTGATTTGGACATTCTCATGGCCTCAAACTGTAAGCTAATAAGTTCCCATTGTTAAAAGCCAACCCATTTCACCGTATCTGCTTTGAGCAGCTCAGCACACTAAAACACCCATGAATTCCAACAAACTGACAATGTACACATTTGTATTCAGTAGGTTTGGTCTGGGAACCAAGAATATGCATTTTTAGTGTGCAGCTAGCAGGTAGTTTCTCATGAAGCACTTCAAGAGTCCTGTTTGTCTGCTAATACTTATCTGAAGTGTTGCTGTTATTGATTGATCTCTAGAGGAGTCATACTGTAGAGGAGTCCTCTGGTCATCAGTTGAGGCCAAGGTTACAGTTTTTTTTATTTGCTCAAAAACTGCGCCTGTGACAGTTTTTTGTGTAGCCACAAGTCCGGGAAGGCCAGGTTTTCAGACAAGGGAAAATCTGTATTCCATCAGGCAAGCTGAGTTTTGTTATTCTGGATCCAAATTGAAGAGAGGACATAAATAGATATGTGGTTATGATAATAGGCTGGGAGTCCATCTCCAGATTTGTAAGCCATGTGGGAGGCCACAGTTTCAGAATACAGACAGAAATAAGTCTTGTAATTATATTGGGTAGGAGGAAACTAATTCTGCAAGACCAGGAACAGGCAACTGTTTTCACCTAGTACTACAGTATGCAGGATCTTGATTTCAGGGAAAGAACTGCCTGCCTTTTGCCAGGGATTTAAGCAGACACAAGCACATGTTTGGAAAAGAATTAATTAGCTCCCATTGTTCCCTTTTTCCCCACAACAAGGCAAGGCTTTTGGGTAAAGAGGATTGCTCTGGAAGTCTAATCCCTTTGGTAGTTCTTTGTGGTTAAGGATGATTATTAATGGCATTTACTTAATATCTCCAGTTTCTATATTTGCCTCCTCAGTATTATACTGAATAAGTCAATGCTTAGTAAGACTTTACTGTTATTTGTGTTCAGGAAGTTGAAGCAAAAATCCCTTGCAATCAGTAATTAATAGTATTTCCTGCCAGCTATTTTCTTACTTGGCTCAGTTTTGAATTCTCTAAAAACAACCACTTCTCTGAATTTGTGTCTCTAAATTTTATGGAAAACATGCTTGAAATTGTTACCAGTTTGGCCTTACATCAAGAAAATAAAAATTATCCATTTGGATATGAAACATTAATGAGTGGAAGTCTGGGGAAAACATTAGGACAGAAGACTGAGAGCTGTAGAACTAGAAATTAGGACTGGATAAATTCTAACTTTTATTTGATTCTATTCTTATATTCTATGATTATGGTTTCATGATCTTAAGACTTGTTTTTGTTGTTCCTACTTATTTCTTGTTAGTAACCTGTATTTTCATCTTTAAGCATACTACATAGGCCCAAATAAGATATTTTATTTCCTTTTTTCTTTTTTGAATTTTGTTTTAATTGACCAGATAATCCAATCAGGGAAAACAAAAACAGGCCTTTGTTTTCAACTAAACTATCTTCTTTTTAATTAATAATGGTCCTGTAGCCCCAAACCAAATATTCTCGCCTCCTGTACATTGTTTTGCTTTCTCTTCTATTTAGTTCATCATTCCTTTTCTCTACTGATTACATTCTGCTTTATTTTTTTTTTATTAAATTCAGTTTTATTGAAATACATTCACACACCATACAATCATCCATGATATACAATCCATTGTCCACAGTATGATAACATAGTTATGCTTTCATCACCACAGTCTATCTCTGAACATTTTCCTTACATCAGAAAGAACCAGAACAAGATAAAAAATAAAAGTGAAAAAAACACCCAAATCATCCCCCCATCCCACCCCATTTGTCCTTTAGTTTTTATCCCCATTCCTCCACTCATCCATACACTAGATAATGGGGGTGTGATCCACACGGTCTTCACAATCACACTGTCACCCCTTGTAACCCACATTATTATATAATTGTCTTCAGGAGTCCAGACTGCTGGGTTGGAGTTTGGTAGTTTCAGGTTTTTACTTCTAGCTATTCCAATACATTAAAGCCTAAGAGGTGTTATCTATATAGTGCATAAGAATGTCCACCAGAGTGACCTCTCAACTCCATTTGGAATCTCTCAGCCACTGAAACTATTTTGTCTCATTTTGCATCCCCCTTTTGGTCAAGAAGATACTCTCAGTCCCACGATGCCGGGTCCACATTCATCCCCGGGAGTCATACTCTGCGTTGCCAGGGAGATTTACACCCCTGGGAGTCGGGTCCCACATAGGGGGGAGGGCAGCGAGTTCACCTGTCGAGATGGCTCAGTTAGAGAGAGAGAGGGCCACATCTGAGCAACAAAGAGGTACTCAGGGGGAGACTCTTAGGCACCATTACATACAACTTTAGACTTTCCTTTGTGGTAATGAGCTTCATAAGGGCAAGTCCCATGCTTGAGGGCTCAGCACATCAAACTGCCAGTCCCAATGTTTGTGACAACATATGCTAGGGGATCAGCATCTTAAAGCTTAGAGATAGGCCTTACAATTCAGGGATAGAGTTAACTGCTGTAAGAGCTTACAATCTTGGGACTATTACAATTATTGTGTCCACGTTAGGCTATGTTCTAAGATTCAATTCTGAGTTTACACATTGTAGTTAGTCCATATTAGTGAGGCATCATCCCTCTCACCATGTTTTCTCCAACACTTTTACTCCTATATATATATTTTCCTACAATTTTATAAAGTTATATTCACATACCATACATTTATCCACAGTGTACAATCAGTTGTTCATGGTATCATCATAAAGTTGTACATTTATCACCACAATCAGCATTTGAACATACTGATTACTACAAGAAAAATTGTTTTTTTTTTTTAGCAATAAGAAAAAATGATAAAAAGAAAAATAACATGTCATACAAGACAATATACTACTAAGGACAGCAAATAACACTACTACCAAGAATCCCATATTACTCCCCTATATCCCCTTCTCATATACATTTAGCATTGGCGTATTGCCTTTGTTACATTTAATGGAGGTATATTACAATGTTACTGTTGGCCATAGACTCCAGTTTTCTTTGATTATGTTTTTTCCTGAATACCATCCCTTTTTCAAATTTCTACATGGTTGACATTCATTTGCTTTCCCACATGCAAAAACATTTTTATATTTGCATATTTAGTAACAGTCATTGGCCACTCCAGTTTTTGCCACATTATACAGTCCCAGTCTTTATCATCTATCTTTACCTCTGGTGTCATACATTCTCCTATCCCACCTCTTTCAGCTTTACTCGCAGACATCTATGTTCAGTGTACTTACAATACTGTGCTACCATCACACAGTATTATGCTATCTATTTCTGGATCTATGCAATCAATCCTAAACATTCTGTAGTCCTTCAGCATCAAATGGCTGATCTCTACCCTCTTTCTATCTCCTGGTCACCTGTGTTGTCAGCTTTTAACTCCCAAAGTTTGTTCATTAATGTCTGTTCATATTAGTGAGACCATACAGAATCTGTCCTTTTGTTTCTGGCTAACTTCAATCAACATAATGTCCTCAAGGTTCATCCACATTATTACATGATCCATGTCTTTGTTCTGTCTTACAGCTGCATAATATTCCATCATGTGTATATACCACAGTTTGTTTATCCACTCGTCCTTTGATGGACATTTGGGCTGTTTCCATCTCTTGGCAATTGTCAATAATGCTGCAATAAACATTGGTTTACAAATGTTTGTTTGTGTCTTAAGTTTCAGTTCCTCTGAGTATATACCCAGCAATGGAATAGCTGTGTCATATGGCAAATCTATATTTACCTTCCTGAGGAACTTCCATACTGTCTTCCAGAGTGGCTGCACCATTCTACATTCCCACCAACAATGAATAAGTGTGCCTCTTTCTCCACATCCTCTCCAGCACTTGTCATTTTCTGTTTTTTGTATAATGGCCATTCTGGTAGGTGTGAGATGATATCTCATTGTGGTTTTGATTTGCATTTCCTTAATAGCCAGTGAAGTTGAGCATTTTTTCATATGCTTTTGAGCCATTTGTATTTCCTCTTCAGAAAAATGTCTGTTCATGTCTTTTGCCCATTTTTTTATTGGATTCTTTGTCTTTCTGTTATTGAGATGCAGGATTCCTTTATATATTCGGGATATTAAACCCTTATCTGATATGTGGTTTCCAAATATCATCTCCCATTGTGTAGGTTGCCTTTTCACTTTTCTGACAAAGTCCTTTGATGTACAAAAGTGTTTAATTTTGAGGAAATCCCATTTGTCTATTTGTTCTTTGGTTGCTCGTGCCTTGGGTGTGAGGTCTAAGAAACCACCTCCTTTCACAAGATCTTTAAGATATTGCCCTACATTTTCTTCCAAGAGTTTTATGCTCTTGGTGCTAATGTTTAGGTCTTTGATCCACTTTGAGTTAATTTTGGTATAAGGTGTGAGATGGACATCCTCTTTCATTCTTTTGGAAATGGATATCCAGTTCTCCAAACACCATTTATTGAACAGGCTGCTCTTTCCCAGTTGCTTCGGCTTCACTGCCTTATCAAAGATCAGTTGTCCATAGATGTGAGGGTCTACTTCTGAACACTCAATTCGATTCCATTAATCAGTATATTTGTCCTTATGCCAGTACCATGCTGTTTTGAGCACTGTAGCTTTGTAATATGCTTCAAAGTCAGGTAGTGTGAGACCTCCCACTTCACTCCTCTTTCTCAAGACATTTTTGGCTATTCGGGGCATCTTACACTTCCAAATAAATTTGGTTATTGGTTTTTCTATTTCTGTAAAGTAAGTTGTTGGGATTTGAATTGGTATTGCATTGAATCTGTAAATCAGTTTAGGTAAAATTGCCATCTTAACTATATTTAGTCTTCCAATCCATGAACATGGTATGTTCTTCCATTTTTTCAGGTCTTGTTCAATTTCTTTTAGCAATTTCTGATAGTTTTCTATGTAAAGGTCTTTTGTGTCCTTGGTTAAGTTTATTCCTAAATACTTGATTCTTTTGGTTGCTATTGTAAATGGGATTTTTTTCTTGATTTCCTCCTCTTGTTGCACATTACTTGTGTATAGGAACACTACAGATTTTTGCGTGTTGATCTTGTAGCCTGCTACTTTGCTGTATTCATTGACTAGTTCTAGTAGCTTTGCTGTAGATTTTTCTGGATTTCCTACATATAGAATCATGTCATCTGCAAATAGTGAAAGTTTTACTTCTTCCTCTCCAATTTGGATGCCTTTTATTTCTTTTTCTTGCCTAATTGCTCTAGCTAGAACTTCCAGCACAATGTTGAATAGCAATGGTGATAGTGGGCATCCCTGTCTTGTTCCTGATCTTAGAGGAAAAGCTTTCAGTCTCTCCCCATTGAGTGTGATGTTAGCTGTGGGTTTTTCATATATTGCGTTTATCATATTGAAAAAGTTCCCTTCTATTCCTATCCTTTGAAGTGTTTTCATCAGGAAAGGATGTTGAATTTTGTCAAATGCCTTTTCTGCATCAATCGAGATGATCATGTGGTTCTTCTGCTTTGATTTATTGATGTGGTGTATTACATTAATTGATTTTCTTGTGTTGAACCAGCCTTGCATACCTGGAATAAATCCCACCTGGTCGTGGTGTATAATTCTTTTAATGTGCTGCTGGATTTGATTTGCGAGTATTTTGTTGAGGATTTTTGCATCTATATTCATTAAAGAAATTGGTCTATAATTTTCTTTTTTTGTAGTTTCTTTGCCTGGTTTTGGTATTAGGGTGATGATGGCTTCATAGAAAGAGTTAGGTAGCTTCCCCTCTTCTTCAATTTTTTTGAAGAGATTGAGCAGGATTGGTACTAATTCGTTCTTGAATGCTTGGTAGAATTCACATGTGAAACCATCTGGTCCTGGGCTTTTCCTTTTTGGGAGCTTTTTGATGACTGACTCAATCTCTTTACTTGTGATTGGTTTGTTGAGGTCATCTATTTCTTCTTGACTTAATGTTGGTTGTTTATGCTTTTCTAGGAAGTTGTCCATTTCATCTAAGTTGTCTAGTTTATTAGCATATAGTTGCTCATAGTATCTTCTCATTATCTCCTTAATTTCTACAGGGTCAGTAGTTATATTTCCTTTCCCATTTCTGATTGCATTTATTTGCATCTGCTCTCTCTTTTTTTTTGTTAGCCTAGCCAGTGGTCCATCAATTTTATTGATTTTCTCAAAGAACCAACTTCTGGTTTTGTTGATTCTCTCTATTGTTTTCCTGTTCTCAATTGCATTTATTTCTGCTCTGATCTTTGTTATTTCTTCCCTTCTGCTTGCTTTGGGGTTAGTTTGCTGTTCTTTCTCTAATTCCTCCAGGTGAGCAGTTAACTCTTCAATTTTTGCTCTCTCTTCTCTTTTAATATAGGCATTTAGGGCAATAAATTTCCCTCTCAGCACCGCCTTTGCTGCATCCCATAAGTTTTGATAAGTTGTGTTTTCATTGTCATTTGCCTCGAGGTATTTACTAATTTCTCTTGTAATTTCTTCCTTTACCCACTGGTTTTCTAAGAGGGTGTTGTTTAGCCTCCATATGTTTGTGAATTTTATGACCTTCTGCCTTTTATTTATTTCCAACTTCATTCCATTGTGATCTGAGAAAGTGTTTTGTATAATATCAATATTTTTAAATTTGTTGAGACTTGCTTTGTGACCCAACATGTGGTCTATCCTAGAGAATGTTCCATGAGCACTTGAGAAAAAAGTGTATCCTGCTGTTGTTGGATGTAGTATTCTATAAATGTCTGTCAAGTCTAGTTCATTTATCATACAATTCAACATCTCTGTTTCTTTAGTGATCCTCTGTCTAGATGTTCTATCCATTGATGAGAGTGGTGTATTGAAGTCTCCAACTATTATTGTAGAGGTGTCTATTTCTCCTTTCAGTGATTGCAGTGTTTGCCTCATGAATTTTGGGGCATTCTGGTTTGGTGCATAAATATTTATGACTGTTATGTTTTCTTGATGAATTGACCCTTTTATTAATATATAGTGTCCTTCTTTGTCTCTTTTAATTGTTTTGCTTTTGAAGTCTAACTTGTCTGATATTAATATAGCTACTCCCGCTTTTTTCTGGTTGTTGTTTGCATGAAATATCTTTTTCCAACCTTTCACTTTCAGTCTATGTTTGTCCTTGTGTCTAAAGTGAGTTTCTTGTAGACAGCATATAGATGGGTCCTGTTTTTTAATCCATTCTGCCAGTCTGTGTCTTTTTATTGGGGAGTTTAATCCATTTACATTTAGTGTTATTACTGTAAGGGCAGTACTTTCTACTATCATTTTGTTTTTTGGAATGTATATGTCATATCTTATTTTTTCCTCTCCTTTTACCTTTCCTGATAATCTTCATTTCTGCACTCTTCTCCAACTCTCTCTCTCCTGTCTTTTCCTATCAGCCTGTAGCACTCCCTTTAGTATTTCTTGTAGTGCCGGTCTCTTATTCACAAACTCTCTCAGTGTCTGTTTGTCTGAAAATGTTTTAATCTCTCCCTCATTTTTGAAGGAAAGTTTTGCTGGATATAGAATTCTTGGTTGGCAGTTTTTCTCTTTCAGTATCTTAAATATATCATGCCACTGTCTTCTTGCCTCCATGGTTTCTGCAGAGAAATCTGTACATAGTCTTATTGACTTTCCCTTGTACGTGATGGATTGCTTTTCTCTTGCTGCTTTCAGAATCCTCTCTTTGTCTTTGACATTGGACAATCAGACCAGTAAGTGTCTTGGAGTAGGTCTACTGGGATCTATTCTATTTGGGGTACGTTGTACTTCTTGAATCTCTAATTTTCTGTCTTTTATAAGAGTTGGGAAATTTTCAGTGAATATGTCTTCTATTACTCTTTCTGCCCCCTTTCCCCTCTCTTCTCCTTCTGGGATACCCGTAACACATATATTTGTGCGTTTCATGTTGTCACTCAGCTCCCTAAGACCCTGCTCATATTTTTCCATTTTTTTCACCATCTGTTCTTTTATGTGTATGAATTCGAATGACCTGTCTTCCAGTTCATTGATCCTTTCTTCTGCCTGTTCAAATCTACTGTTGTGTCCCTCCATTGTGTTTTTCATCTCCTCCATTGTGGCCTTCATTCCCATGAGTTCTGCCATTTGTTTTTTTTTAGTTTATGAATTCTTCTTTATGGTCAGCCAGTGTCTTCTTTATATCCTTCAGCTCTTTTGCTATATCTTCCTTCATTTCATCAAATTTATTTAGCATTTGTTGCCTCCACTCCTGTGTCTCAGCTGAGCTATTAGTTTGTTCCTTTGGCTGGTCCATGTTTTTGTGTTTCCTGGTATGACTTGTTATCTTAAGTTGTCTAGGCATCTGATTCTCTTGATTAGTTTATTTTGGAGCTTGTTTTCTGTCTTTTACCTAGTGGTTTTCTTGTTGGTTGGCTTTGTTTTCTGGCCTCTGTTATTCAGTTCAACTTATTCTAGACCTCTAACTTAGGTTCTATTTAGTTGATCAGAATTTTTCCCCTCTTGTTTTTTCTGTTTCTTGCTCTGCCTCTATGTAACCTTTTTGTGAGTGGGTCTCCTCAGATATGGTTGACCCTAGTCAGATTTTCCCAGTCTAGTGAGGCCCAGGTCTCAGTGGGAGGGTATGGAGTTTTCCTGAGAATGAGACCCTCCTATGAGGCCTTTAGAATTGGTGCTTTTCCTCTCCTGTCCAGCAGGTGGTGCTGGCCAGCCCACAGCTCCCCCACCAGTGTAAGGAGGTGTGGAGCCTTTAGTTCTCCTGGTGACTCTGATCCTGTCGGGGGCGTGGCTGACTGAAGCTGGAATCTGAATTCCAGCCCCTGGGGTCTGAATTCCCAGAAGGAGGACTGCCAGTTGAGCTGGGCCTCCCTCCACTCTCCCAATCCTCCCAATTCCAGTTGTCTCTCAGGGGCACTATTCCCTTCTCCTCTCTCCTCTTTGGGGCCTCTCCAGGTAGATTCCTTGGTCAGCCTGAGTTGCCAATTAAAGATGGGGGTGGAGGCCTTCAGTAGTGAATATGCAATTCAAAGACACTGTAGGTACTCTGTCTCCCCTCAAGCCCAGCCTAGTCCCTCAACCTGGGCTTTCCGATAGAAAATAACCACATATATTACTTTTAGATTTTAAAAAAAAAGTAAATAAATAAATAAAGTAGAAAAGAAATCAAGAAAAAGAAAAAAGGAAAAAAAAAAAAAAAAAAAAGAGTCTCTTTTAAAGGTTTTTCCCCAGCCTGTAAGTTTTGTCAGTGTCAGAATAGAGCATTTAAAGATATGCTTTGGGCTATGGTCTGATAATTACTCTCCAACCGCTTCAGTTCCACCCCTGCCGGGGGCTATTGAAATGCAAAAAGATAAGGGATCAGTGAGAAGCCAGAAGGGACAAAATGTAAGGGAAAAAAAAATGGCTTTTTTGGAGTCTGGGAATGGGTGCCCGCTTTTATGTGCCCCCACTTCTTGGAGCCCAGCCCTTCTTTAGCACCCCAGCTCCCCAAGTTAGTTAATTAATTTGTTAATTAATTCTGCAGTTGAGGCTGGTTTGAGCCTCCCTTCTTGCCCTCAGCACATTGCTGTTTTTTGGGTTTTTTTTCCCCCCCTTTCAGGGAGCTGGCAGCAAGACAGTCTGTGAGGTCTGGGTGGGGAGGGGCGCCAGACCCCCAGTCCAGGGAACTTACAATGTTCACTGCGATCTCAGCTTTTCCTCCAATTCCAAACTTGTGTCCAATGTGTGACTGATTACATTCTGCTTTGATACTTTATTTCTAAAAAATATTAAGTGGCTGATGACTGGAAAAAAGTGATAATTTACACCTATCACCTGTACCTCAAGGTTTTACCATCCACTGTTCAACCAGTGCATCACACAGTCAAATTATTACTAACATCCAGGTTGATACTGCCACTATTACTGAATTGTTAGATTTACTCCTGTCCATTCATTTAGACTGAACACCAAATCATTACCCAGTCTTCACTGCTTGTTTTATCTTCATATTGGTGGCAAACTGAGTTTGAATATGGCCAATTTGCTGAGGCTGAGTTCAAAACTGCAGTTAAATTGGGTACTATCCAACCCAGTATTCTGTCTCTGACATGAAATTGTTTGGGGAGGAAGGACCAATTTTTCTCTATGATTTTACCTCAAAAGATCAAAAATAAATCCTGAATATACTTGTTATCAGGTCTCCACAGTCACAAAGTATTTATTCATTTCATTCATCTAGCAACTGCTGACCTTCTATGGGGCTCAGTATGACTTAGTGGTGAGGTGGATGGACTCTGTTGTCAAGTTGCCTGAAACCATACCCCTGCTCTGCCACTTTCTGACTAGGTATGCAGTTTTGGGTGATTCCTGGCCTCAGTTTCTTATACTGTAAAATGGCAAAATATAATTTCCAATGTCATAGAATTTAATCAGCTAATACATTTACTATGTTCAGAAGAGTACCTAGCATATTGTCAGCACTCAATATTAAGTATTACATTACTTCCAAAACAGCATGCTAAAGATATGAAGAATCCAACATTTCTATAGTTATGAAACTTATCTTTCAGTAGTTTGCATTTAAATGCAAATGATAAATGATTACACATAATTTCACCATGACCGGCAGCTCCTGTTTTGTCTTATGCTGAACTTAGGGATTGACATAGCAGTTTTCTATGTCCCTTCTTCCCCTATCCCACATCAAATTTCAAAGGCAATAGTGATCAATATGGATTTTACTCAAGTTTTCCTGAGGAGGAGGAGGAGAATGTTACATGGCATATTTGTATAGGCCAACTTAAACTTCTGAATTAGTAACTTCTCTTCTCTCCCAGGCATCCTTCCTCACCCATACACAATATCTTGCACAGATCCTCAAAATTCACTCTATTCCAGACAGAGTTAGCCTTGCCCACAGCCTTCATACCACATTCAGCAAGGCAAAATATCAGCAATTAATCAAGCTGTTTCCTTTTGTTGCATTTCCTAGTATGTTCAGTGAAGGTTTCTGTTTTTCCAGCCAAATGTCCAAAATAAAATGAGATGGATTCTAGGCAAGATAGTGGAGTGTTGAGGTGTGGAATTTAGTTACTCCTCCAGAGCAGCTGGTAAATAGCCAGGAACTGTATAGAACAGCCATTTCAGGTGCTTCTGTGACCAGTCACGCATCATACATCAGTCTGGAATGGGTGGAACAGCTGAGATCACAGCAAAGATCTGTAAGTTTCTCTGGCTAGGGGGCTGGTGCTGCTCTCCCCAGGTATCACTGATTGTCTTGGAGCTGGTTCTCTGAGGGAAAAAGAAGCAATCAATGCTGGGAACAAAGAGGGGGGCTCAACCTGGCCCCAATTGCAGAATTATTTAACAAATTTGAAAACAAGCTTCAAGCATACATAAACCAAGAGCAGGCATGAGCCAGGAGGAATTAATCTGGCAGAGAGGAGATGGGGCTAACAACAGCGAAAAAATAAACAGACACTTTTGGAGTTGGAGTTGTTCAGAATATGGGAAAAAGGCTGGGCTTCAAGAAAAAAGTCACATAGAAACAGATAACAACTTGGGCTCTCATTTGCTAACCCAGGGAGCTAGATTCCAGCTCTGAAAAGGTTTTTTTTTTTTTTCTTCTTGCTCTACAACTCTGTATTTTTAAAATTTTCAATAGCGCATCAGAGCTCCTGCTTTAGCACTGCCCCAGGCAAGAGTGGAATTAAAGTTGTCTGAGAGTAACTATTCAAGTTATTCAGGTGAAGAGATAATAGCCTAAAGGGCATATCTTTAAATAGTCTATACCAGGACTGACTAAACTCATGGGCTAGGAAAGGCCTTGAGAAAGGGTTTCTTTTTTTTTTCTTTCTCTCTCTTTCTCTCTCTCTTTTTCTCTTCTTTCTTTCTTTCTTTTTCTTTTTTTTTTTTTTTTTTGTTTGTTTGGAAAGACTATTCTAAGTTGCTCATTACAGAAAGCCTCAGATATTTGCAATTGGCCACTGGACCCAGGCAAAGGCAGAGCTAAGATAGATCTGAGAGACAAAGCAATGAGTCCAGTGGGGGAGACAATTCCATAAAGGTCATAACTTCCCCAGGAAAAGGAGGGGTGGGTCCCAGCTCAAGTGGCAACCCTCCTTCAAAGAACTCAGACCCCAGGAGCTGGAAAACAGAAACCACTTTGACTCAGACATGTCCCTGGCAGGGACAGGGTCTGTGGAGAATTAACGGCACCTGTGGCACTTGCTTACACTGGTGGGGAGCTGCAGGCTGACAAATGCTATCTGCTGGACAGGTTAGGAAAAGCACAGAATCTAGAGGCTTCACAGGAGGGTCTGACAACCTGTGAGCTGTCATTCTCAGGGAAGTTTCATACCCTCCTCCTGAGACCTGGGCCTGTCTGGACTGGGAATATCTGGTTGGAGTTGATCATATCTGGGGAGACCCTCTCATAGAGGCAGGGTAAGAAACAGAAAAACAAGAGGTTAAAAATTCTGATCAACTAAACAGAAGCTATGTTAGCGGTCTAGAATAAGTTGAACTGAATGCCAAAGAACAGATAGAGAACAAAGCCAACAAACAAGAAAACCCTAGGTAAAAGTGTGAAAATGAGCTTCATAATAAACTAATCAAGAAAATCAGATGCCTAGACAGCTAAAAATAAGGAGCCATACATCCTAGAAAAAATGAAAATATGGATCAGCCAAAGGAAGAAACTAACACTTCAACTGAGATACAGGAACTGAAACAACTAAAGAAGGTCAAACAAACATGCTAAATCAATTCAAAAATCAAATCAATGAGGTGAAGGAAGATATAGCAAAAGAGATGAAGGATATAAAGAAGATATTGGGTGAACATAAGGAGGAACACAAAAGTTTGAAATAACAAATGGCAGAATTTATGGGAATGAAAGGCACAGTAGAAGAGATGAAAAACACAATGAAAAAATATAACAGTAGATTTGAAGAGGCAGAAGAAAGTATCAGTGAACTTGAAGACAAGTCATTTGAATTCATACACACAAAAGAACAGATAATGAAAAGAATGGAAAAACACAAGCAGGGTCTTAGGGAACCAAATGACAACATGAAGCACATGAATATACATGTCATGGGCATCCCAGAAGGAGAAGAGAAGGGAAAAGGGGCAGAAAGAATAATAAAAGAAATAATCACTGCAAATTTCCCAACTCTTTTGAAAGACATAAAATTATGTATGCAAGAAGTGCAGTGTACCCTAAACAGAACAGATCCCAATAGAACTTGTGCTGGTTTGGATATATTATGTCCCCCAAAACTCCAGGTTCTTTGGTGCAATATTGTGGGAGCAAATGTATTATTGCTGATTAGGTTGGAACTTTCTGATTGAGTGTTTCTATGGAGATGTGACCCATCCAACTGTGAGTGGCACCTTTGATTAGGGTGTGACCTCTGGATTGAATGTTTCCATGGAAATGTGGCCCCACCCATTCTCGGCGAGTCTTGATTAGCTCACTGGGGTCCTATATAAAGAGCTCACACACAGAGAGATCTCAGAGCAATTGACAGTGACATTTTGAAGGGCAGCTGCAGCTAAGAGAGGACAAAATGCCCCAAGGGCAACATTTTGGAGGTCGCCATTTTGAAATGCAAACCAGTCATGTGCCTTTCCAGCTAACAAGGTTTTTGGATGCCAGTGGCCTTTCTCCAGTGAAGGTACCCTATTGTTGATGCCTTACTTTGGATACTTAATGGCCTTAAGGCTGTAACTTGTAACCAAATAAACCCCCTTTATAAAAGCCAGTCCATTTCTGGTATTTTGCATTCTGGCAGCATTAGCAAACTGGAACAGACCTACTACAAGACATTTACTGATCAGATTGGCCAGTGTCAAAGACAAAGAGAGAATTCTGAAAGCAGCAAGAGAAAAGTGATCCATCATGTACAAGGGAAACTTGATAAGACTATGTGTGGATATCTCAGTAGGAACCATGGAGGGGAAAAGGCACTGACTGGTATGATATATTTAAGATACTGAAAGAGAAAAACTGCCAACCAAGAATTCTATATCTGACAACACTGTCCTTCAAAAATGAGGGAGAAATTAAAATATTTTCAGACAGACACTGAGAGAGTTTGTGAATAAGAGACCTGTGCTATAAAAAATACTAAAAGGAGTGCTACAGGTTGATAGGAAAAGACAGGAGAGCGGTTTACAGAAGAGTGTAGAAATGAAGACTAACAGGAAGGGTAAAAGGAGAGACAGAAAAAGATAACATATGACATATGCAATCCAAAATACAAAATAGTAGAAGAAAGTACTACCCTTAAACAGTAATAACATGAAATATTAATGGATTAAACTCCCCAATAAAATGACATAGACTGGCAGAATGGATTAAAAAAACAGGACCCATCTATATGCTGTCTGCAAGAAACTCACTTTAGACATAAGGACAAAAATAGGCTGAAAGTGAAAGGTTGGAAAAAGGTATTTCATGCAAACAACAACCAGAAAAAAAGCAGTAGTTATATTGATATCTGACAAATTAGACTTCAAACATAAAATAAATAAAATGGTCAAAGAAGGACACTATATATTAATAAAAGGGTCAATTCATCAAGAAAACATAACAATCATAAATATTTATGCACTGAGCCAGAGTGCCCTAAAACACATGAGGCAAACACTGACAACACTGAAGGGAGAAGTACAATAATAGTTTGAAACTTCAAGACAACGCTCTCATAAATGGATAGTACATCTAGCAGAGGAACAATAAGGAAATAGAGAGGTTGAATTGCTCAATAAATGAACTAGACTTGACAGACATTTATAGAACACTACACCCTACAACAGCAGGATATACATTCTCCTCAAGTGCCCATGGAACATTCTCTAGGATAGAGTACATGTTGAGTCACAAAGCAAGTCTCAACAAATTTAAAAATATTAATATTATACAAAACACTTTCTTGGATCATAATGGAATGAAATTGGATATCAATAACAGGCAAAAGGTTAGAAAATTCACAAATATGTGGAGGTTACACAACACACTCTTCGACAACCAGTGGGTAAAGGAAGAAATTACAAGAGAAATTAGTAAATATCTTGAAGCAAATGACAATGAAAACCAACATATCAAAACTTATGGGATGCAGCAAAGGCAGTGCTGAGTGGGAAATTTATTGCCCTAAATGCCTATATTAAAAGAAAAGAAAGAACAAAATTTGAAGAATTAACTGTTAACCTGGAGGAACTAGAGAAAGAACAATAAACTAACCCCAAAGCAAACAGAAGGAAAGAAGTAACAAAGATTGGAGCAGGAATGAATAAATTTGAGAATAGGAAAACAATAGAGAGAATCAACAAAACCAGAAGTTGGTTCTCTGAGAAAATCAATAAAATTGATGGACCCTTAGCTAGGTAAACAAAAACAAAAACAAGAAAAGAAAAAGAAAAAAAAAGAGAGAGAGAGAGAGTGGATGAAAATAAATAGAATCAGAAAAGGGAAAGGAGGCATAACTACTGACCCCACAGAAACAAAGGAGATAATGAGAAGATACTATGGGCAAGTGTATGCTAATAAACTAGACAACTTAGACAAAATGGACAACTTCCTAGTAAAGCTTGAACAACCAACATTGACTGGAGAAGAAATAGACAACCTCAACAAACGAGCCATACTAAAGAGATTCAGTCAGTCATCAAAAAGCTCCCAAAAAAGAAAAGTGCAAGACCAGATAGCTTCACATGTGAATTTTACCAAGCATTCAAGAAAGAATTAATACCAATCCTGCTCAAAGTCTTCAAAAAAATTGAAGAGGAGGGAAAGCTACCTAACTTATTCTATGAAGGCAACATCACCCTAATACCCTTGCAAATGGAATCCAGCAGCACATTAAAAGAGTTACACACCACAACCAAGTGTGTGGGATTTGTTCCAGGTATGCAAGGCTAGTTCAACATTAGAAAATCAATTAATGTAATACACCACATCAATAAATGAAAGCAGAAGAACCACATGATCATCTCGATCAATGCAGAAAAGGCATTTGACAAAATTCAACATCCTTTCTTGATGGAAACACTTCAAAGGATAGGAATAAAAAGGAACTTTCTCAATATGATAAAGGTAATATATGAAAAACCCACAGCTAACATCATACTCAATGGGGAAAGACTGAAAGCTTTCCCTCTAAGATCAGGGGCAAGACAGGGATGCCCACTGTCACCACTGTTATTCAAAATTGTGCTGAATTCTAGCTAGAGCAATTAAGCAAGAAAAAGAAATAAAAGCCATCCATATTGGATAGGAAGAAGTAAAACTTTCATTGTTCACAGATGACATGATCCTATATGTAGAAAATCCAGGAAAATCTACATCAAAGCTACTAAAGCTAATCAATGAATACAGCAAAGTGACAGGGTTCAAGATCAACACACAAAAATCAGTAATGTTCCTATACATCAGTAATGAGCAACAGGAGGAGAAAATCAAGAAAAAAATTCTGATTTCAATAGCAACCAAAAGAATCAAGTATTTAAAGATCTATACAAAGAAAACTACAAGAAACAGCTAAAAGAAATCAAATGGGACCTAAAAAATGGAAGAACATACACTGTTCATGGATTGGAAGAGTAAATATGGTTAAGGTGTCAGTTCTACCTAAACTGATGTATAGATTCAATGCAATGCCAATTAAAATCTCATCAACTTACTTTGCAGAAATAGAGTAACCAATAACCAAATTTATTTGGGAAGGCAGGGTGCCCAGAGTAGCCAAGCATATCTTGAGAAAGCGGAATGAAGTAGGTGGTCTCATACTACCTGACCTTATAGCATTCTACAAAACTACAGTGGACAAAACAGCATGGTTCTGGCATAAAGATGCATATGTATATACCGGCCAATGGAATCAAACTGAGTGTTCAGAAAGAGACCCTCTTATCCATGGACAACTGGCCTTTGATAAAGCATCAAGCCAGTGCAACTGGGACAGAGCAGCCTCTTCAATGAATCATGTTTGGAGAACTGGATATCCATATCCAAAAGAATGAAAGAGGACTTCTGTCTCACACCTTGTACAAAAATTAACTCAAAATGGATCAAAGACCTAAACATTAGAGTTAAGATCATAAAACTTTTAGAAGAAAATTTAAGGAAATATCTTAAAGATCTTGTAGTAGGAGGTGGTTTCCTAGAACTTACAGCCAAAGTGCAAGCAATCGAAGAATAGATAAATGGGATCTCAAAACTAAATACTTTTGTACATCAAAGGACTTTGCCTGAAAGGTGAAAAGGCAGCCTATGCAATGGGTGTCAATATTTGGAAACTATATATCAGATAAGGGTTTAATATCCAGAATATATAAAGAGATTCTACAACTCAACAACAGAAAGGTAAACAACCCAATTAAAAAATGGGCAAAAGACATGGTCAGATACTTTACTGAAGAGGAAATACAAATGACTCAAAAACATATGAAAAGGTGTTCAACTTCACTGGCTGTTAGGGAAATACAAATCAAAACCACAATGAGATATCATCTCACACCTTCTAGAATGGCCATTATTAAAAAAAAAATAGAAAATTACAAATGCTGGAGAGGATGTGGAGAAAGAGGCACACTTATTCACTGATGATGGAAATATAGAATGGTGCAGCCACTCGGGAAGGCAGTGTGGCAGTTCCTCAGGAAGCCAAGTATTAGAATTGCCATATGATCTAGCAATCCTGTTAGTAGGTATATACTCACAGGAACTGAAAACTAAGACATGAATGGACATTTGTAAACCGATATTTATAGTGGCATTATTTGTTATTGCCCAGAGATGGAAACAGCCCAAATGTCCATCAACGGATGAGTGGAAAATATAGTAAATACACACAGTGGAATATTACACAGCTGTAAGACAAAGCAGAGTCACAGAACATAACAGCATGGATGAACCTATAGGATTTTATGTTGGGTGAAGTTAGACAGAAACCAAAGGGCAAATAATTTAGGGTCTCACTAATATGAACTAACATTAATGAGCAAACTTTGAGAGTTCAAGTTGACAACAGAGGTTAACAGGGGACAGAAAGAGGTTAGAGATTAGGCATTTGATGCTGAAGGAGTATAGAATGTTCAACAGGATTGAGTGTAAAAATCCAGAAATGGATGGCATAATACTGTGTGATGGTGACACAATATTGTAAGTACACTGAACAAAGAAATCCGTGAGTAAAGCTGAAAGAGGAGGGCTAGGGACATTTATGACACCACAAGGAAAGATAGTAACAACTGGGATTATATAACTTAGTGAAACCTAGAGTGGTCAATGATGGTGACTAAATGTACAAATATAAAAATGTTTTTACATGTGGGAGAACAAATGAATATCAACCTTGCAAGGTTTTGAAAAGGGGATGGTTTTGGGGAAAAATATAGTCAGTGCAAACTGGAGTCTATGGTTAACAGTAACATTGTATATGCTTCCATTAAATATGACAAAGGCAATATTCCAAAGCTGAATGTCTATCAGAGGGGGATATAAGGCAGGGGTGTGGGATCCTTGATATTGGTGTTGTCTGACCTTATTATTGCATTGTATTGTATTTTTTAATCATTATTATTTTTATTTTTGTAGTAAAGAATATGTTCTTTTAATTTTTGGAGTAAAGAATATGTTCAAGAGCTGATTATGGTGATGAATGTACAACTATACGATGTTTGTGAACAATTGATTGTACACTGTGGATGACTGAATGATATGTGAATATATCTCTATAAAATTTCAGGGAAAAATATAAACAGGGGTACAAGTGCTGGGAAAACATGGAGAGGGATGTACCTGTTCATTGTTGGTGGGGAATTAGAATGGTGTAGCCTATCTGGAGGACAGTGTGGTGGTTTCACAAGAAGCTTAGCATGTGGGTGCTATAAGATCCTGCAACCTCATTGTGGAGTATATTCTTGGAAGATCTGAGAGCAGGGACACAAATGGGAATTTGCATACTGGTGTTTATGACAGCAGTATTCATGATTTGCAGTGGATAAAGGTGGCCTAAGGGTACCTTAACTGATGAACGGAATGGGAAACTGGTGTATGCATACAATAGAATATTGAGCAGCCACAAGAAGGAATGAAGCTGTGAGACACACATTTAGGTGAATGGATTATGAGGACAGCATTTTGAGTGAAGTATGCCAGAAATGAAAAGACAAACATTATAATGCCTCACTAACATGGACTAAGTATAGTGTGTAAACTTGGGAAATTGAATTTTAGAGCACAGCTTATCAGGGGAATGCTTATTGTAATGGTCACCAGATTGTAAGCTCTTAGAGCAGTCACATCTATTCCTGAGTTGTAATGGTTATCTCCAAATGGTGAGATGCTGAGCTCTTTGTGTATAATCTGATGGGTCTCTGGAATTTTGAGTATCTGTGTGACACCTGAAACTCAGAGCCTGAGTTTGGCAGCTGTGAATGTCAGTGTTACCTCATAGGCAACTGTTAAAAGAGCTGAAAAAGAGTTCAGACTTCAAGTAGAGATATGAATGAAGTGGATCTGGTTAGGACTAGGGCAAATCAGGCCAAAGGGTAAAGGACCTTATTGACTATGTTTTAAAACTTTAACTTCTGTGTTAGACCAAGGGAAGAGAGGTTTATTTGGTGCAGGATGTGTATTTTTTGCAGCACACTAAATTAACTTGTACAGTCAGATTACTCAAACACCATAATTACCTGGAACTTTGAATAGGAAGTGAGATATGGTAGGTTTGTACAGGGTACTGCGAAATCCTGACACATACCAAAGTAATTTGGGCAGAGAATAAAAATATATTTGCGGGGCCCCCTGAGGAATTGGGGGAAAATGCGGAAATGTTGGACTTCCCCACCTGGGTTATTGCTGTTATTCTCACAGACATTGAGGACTAACAATTTAGTAGGCTAAGCCCTCAATCTTGGGGCTTGCCCTTGTATAGCTTGTTACTGCAAAGGAGAGGTTAAGCCTACTTATAATTGTGCCTAAGAGTCTCCCCCAGAGAATCTCTTTGTTGTTCAGATGTGGCCTCTCTCTCTCTCTAAGCCCACTGGGCAGGTGAACTCACTGCCCTCTCCCCTACATGGATGTGACTCCCAGGGATGGAAATCTCCCTGGTAACATGTGACATAACTCCTGGGGATGAGCCTGGACCCGGCAGCATGGGATTAAGAAAGTCTTCTTGACCAAAAGGGGGATGCAAAATGAAACAAAATAAAGATTCAGTGGCTGGGAGATTTCAAATGGCATTGAGAGGTCTCTCTGGAGGGCATTCTTTTAGATACACCTTTTTAATTTTTAGTGTATTGGAATAGCTAGAATGAAATACCTGAAACTCTGGAAATGCATCCCAATAGCCTTGATTCTTGAAGATGATTGCATAACTATGTAGCTTAAATGGTGTGACTGTGTGATTGTGAAAACGTTATGGCTCACACTCCCTTTATCCAGTGTATGGACAGATGAGTAGGTAAAAAAGGGACAAAAACTAAATGAAAAATAGGGTGGGATGGGGGGGTGATGGAATGCTTTGGGTACTCTTTTGTTTTTTTTACTTTTACTTTTATTATTATTTTTATTCTTTTTGGAGTAAGGAAAATGTTCAAAAATTGATTGGGATGATGAGTGTACAATTATATGATGGTACTCTGAACAGTTGATTGTACACTGTGAATGACTGTATGGTATGTGAATATTTCTCAATAAAACTGAATTTAAAAAATAAAATAAGATGTGTCTAAGAACAAAAACAAGTGCCATGACATTTCAGAGACAGAAGAGAATATTTCTGATTTATTCTGGAGATGGTAGGGGCTTTTTTGTCCAAAATATATTTCCACAGAATCTTAAAGAATGAGTAAATTTGCCCATGTGGAAATGACAGGATGAAGGATGGAAAAAGAATGAAATATGGAAAGTGGGTATCAGATAGAGGGATTTAGAAGATAGTAGGAATAGAGTTGGAATCTATATCAAATGCATCCATAATTTGTGAGTACCCTCTTAAACAATACAAGATGGTCTCTTACCTCAAGGATCTTGCAAAGAGTGGAAAAAGGCTTATTCACATGAATGAATTCAAGAATATTGCAAGGTAATGAATGAATTAGGTGATATTGACAAGATGAATTCGGAGTAGGGAGAGATCAGTGTGGACTAGAATAATCTGAGAAGACCACACGGAGGTCTTTAGCCAGCTCAAAATTATGGGAAGGTTTGAGACAGGCTATAGCAGATCAAACCCTAGAACTGTTTTCTCCTCCTTTCCCTATGCACCACCATAAGTCCCCTAGTATTCTCAACACCATATAATATTTTATGGTGAAACATGTTTTGGAAACACTTTCATCTTCCCTTCCTGGATATTCACCATGAAATTTAGAGCATTTTACTTTCTGAGAAATCCTATAAAAAATTTCTTTATGACTTTGTTTAACTCAATGGATACTTAATGTTTTTATATTTGTAATCTGCTCCCCCAGTTAAGTAGTTCTGGAAAATTTACTTTGGAAAAAGCTTCCCTAGGACATTGTAAAATGGGAAGACTAACTCTGACTGAACTTGGGTAGGTAATAGGGTTGCAACATGGCAAAAACTTGATAGCAAAAGTTGTGCAGTAAGAAAGAAAAGCTTGCAAAGAGAAAGAATTTGTACAGTAAGAACAAAGCTACTTGCCCCACAACTTCTAGAGACTCTTGAATTTTCATGGTCTAAGTCTTGTCATTGCCTTTAAAAATGAAGAGATCAGTTTCTTTTGTGGTTTGCCATTTGTCACTTTATGAGTACATAGCAGATAAGCCCATGTGTCCTAAGAAAATTATCTCAAATTTTGAACTCTACCTTTTTGTAAGCAGCCATAGCCAAGTACTACAAGGGACTCAGGTAATAAACCTAGACTTATCATCTACAGGTATGGATGTCGTTTCCTCAGTTATACAAACTCCATTGAATGACAACCCTCAAACCCTAGGGGAAGAACTTTTTCAGGTAGGATTTACAATGGCACAGGTGTAAAATGAGAAGGTGGTGACTGTCAAATATAGAGACATATTACCCTCATATTTTGGAAAAAAGTACCAGCCAATGGCTGCAAGTGGAGGATTCTTAGGAATATTTAAAAAGAGGTTTTTTCAGGGCAAGCCAGGCCAAAGGGTAAAGGTTGAAACTGATTGTGTTTTAAAACTTCAGCTTCCATATGAGACCAAGGGAAGAGATATCTATTTGGTACAGGATCTAAATTTTCTTAATGGTACAACTCTACAATTGATTTGTTCAAACACAATTGCATGGAACTTTGAATAGGAAGTGAGATACGGTAGGTTAGTATAGGCTGGAGTGAAATAGTGACACATCCCAGAGTAATTTGGGCAGATAATAAAAAATATATTTACAGCCTCCCTCCCCCCCCAGCCCTGAGGATCTGGGGGAAGGTGAGGATGTGTTGGACATCCTCACCTGGACTGGTGTTGATGTTGTCACAAACATTGGGACTGGCAGTTTGATGTGCTGAGCCCTCGATCATGGGACTTGCCCTTATGAAGCTTGTTACTGCAAAGGAGAGTCTGAACTTGCATGTAATTGTGCCTAAGAGTCTCCCCCTGAGTACCTCTTTGTTGCTCAGATGTGGCCCTCTCTCTCTAACTGAACCATCTTGACAGGTGAACTCGCTGCCCTCCCCTCTAAGTGGGACCCGACTCCCAGGGTTGTAAATCTCCCTGGCAATGCAGAATATGACTCCCGGGGATGAATGTGGACCTGGCATCGTGGGACTGAGAGTATCTTCTTGACCAAAAGGGGGATGCAAAATGAGACAAAATAGTTGTTCTAGTTTGCTAATGCTGCAGAATGCAAAACACCAGAGATGGATTGGCTTTTATAAAAAGGGGGTTTATTTGGCTATACAGTTACAGTCTTAAGGCCATAAAGTGTCCAAGGTAACACATCAGTAATCAGGTACCTTCACTGGAGGATGGCAAATGGCGTCCGGAAAACCTCTGTTAGCTGGGAAGGCACGTGGATGGCGTCTGCTCCAAAGTTCTGGTTTCAAAATGGCTTTCTCCCTGGACATTTCTCTCTAGCAAGCTTGCTCTTCTTCAAAACGTCACTCACAGCTGCACTCCGTTCAGTCTCTTTGAGTCAGCATGTTTTATATGGCTCCACTGATCAAGGCCCACCCTGAATGGGTGGGGTCACACCTCCATAGTAGTATCCCAACAAAGTCACCACCCACAGCTGGGTGGGGCACATTCCAAGCAAATCTAACCAGCACCAAAACGTCTGTTCCACAAGACCACAAAGATAATGGCATTTGGGGGACACAATACATTCAAACCGGCACATTCCACCCCCTGGACCCCAAAATGACATTATCTTTCCAAATACAAAATACATTCATTTCATCACAATATCACAAAAACTTAAACCATTTCAGTAACAAAAGTTAAGTACAAAATCCCGTCAAAATCAATTTAGGCGTGGTGGGTCCTAAGGCACAATTCTCCTTTAGCTTTGGATCTGTGGACTTAGAACAAGTTATATGCTTCCAATATACAAAGGAGGGACATTCAAAGGATAAACATTTCCATTGCCATAAGGAGAAAGCATAACAGGACCAAAACAGTTCCTAAAACCTGCAGGACAAACTCCATTAGATTTCAAAGTCAGACAGTCATTAACAGAATGACGTTGCATCCTTGGGGCTTGAGAGAGCGGGAGTCTAACCCTTCCTAAGGACCTCCGCGGCAGCCCTTTCCTCTCCAAACACTTGGGTGGGCGCTCCAACACATCCACACATTGGGGAGACCACCTTCTCGGCCCCACCTTCCTCAAACATCGGGGCAGCTCCCGGATTCCCTTCCATCTCCGGGGAACACGCTCAACCCCTTCCGAATGGTGTGGTGGCAGCCAGGCTCTCCCCAGTTCCCTGGGAATGTGCTCCACCCTCTTTGGGACCTTGGGTGGCAAAACTCTTCCAGAGCATCGAGGTGGAATGCCCACCCTTGACCTCCAGGGCAAACTCACCCTTTCCATGTGTGTGGGCTGCTCCGCTCTCCCAGCCTGAGACCTCTTGACTCCAGACCTCAACCTCCATGGCTCTGTCTTTGAAGAAACTTTTCCTTCAGTTTGTTCCTTGTCTCTCTCCTCCAGTCCCAACTGGCAGCGGCTCTGTCTGTAAAGATCTTGCAAAAATTCTGTTGGCTTCGCATGAAGCATGCAGGGGTCAAAGCCATCAGACAACAGGAGTTTCCACAAATCCTTTCTGTATAATTCCATCTCCAATCTTGGCTTGTACTGAAATGGTGGCTGGGTTCCATGTTTGGTTACATCCTCATGTTGGGCTGTAGCTTCTGGGATTCCACCCCCTGGAAGCCTGTAATTTTCCAAGCCATTAACTTCTGGTTTCTTTGAACCCAAGAGTTCAGTTCTAAGTTTATCTCTCTCTGCTCGCATTTTACTATAAGCTGCAAGGAGAAGCCAGGATATGTCCTCCACACGTAGTCTGGAGATCTCCTCAGCTAAGTATTCCAGGTCATTGCTTCCAGATTCTTCCTTCCATCTGAGACCAGGACTCAATTTTGCCAAATTCTCTGCCACTTTAAAACAAGGATCACCTTTCTTCCAGTTTGCAACAACACATTCATCATTTCTGCTCAAGTCCTCATCAGAAGTATCTTTAGAGTCCATATTTCCACAAACAGTCTCTTTAAAGCAGTTTTGGCCTTTTCTATCAAGCTCCTCACAATTCTTCCAGAGTCTTCCCCTTATCCATTTGAAAAGCCGTTCCAACATGTTTGGTATTTGCAGACTCAGCAGCAAAAGCACCCCACTTCCGGTACCAAAATCTGTTCTAGTTTGCTAATGCTGCAGAATGCAAAACACCAGAGATGGATTGGCTTTTATAAAAAGGGGGTTTATTTGGCTATACAGTTACAGTCTTAAGGCCATAAAGTGTCCAAGGTAACACATCAGTAATCAGGTACCTTCACTGGAGGATGGCAAATGGCGTCCGGAAAACCTCTGTTAGCTGGGAAGGCACGTGGATGGCGTCTGCTCCAAAGTTCTGGTTTCAAAATGGCTTTCTCCCAGGACATTTCTCTCTAGCAAGCTTGCTCTTCTTCAAAACGTCACTCACAGCTGCACTCCGTTCAGTCTCTTTGAGTCAGCATGTTTTATATGGCTCCACTGATCAAGGCCCACCCTGAATGGGTGGGGTCACACCTCCATAGGAGTATCCCACCAAAGTCACCACCCACAGCTGGGTGGGGCACATTCCAAGCAAATCTAACCAGCACCAAAACGTCTGTTCCACAAGACCACAAAGATAATGGCATTTGGGGGACACAATACATTCAAACCGGCACAGTGAGGATGTGTTGGACATCCTCACCTGGACTGGTGTTGATGTTGTCACAAACATTGGGACTGGCAGTTTGATGTGCTGAGCCCTCGATCATGGGACTTGCCCTTATGAAGCTTGTTACTGCAAAGGAGAGTCTGAACTTGCATGTAATTGTGCCTAAGAGTCTCCCCCTGAGTACCTCTTTGTTGCTCAGATGTGGCCCTCTCTCTCTAACTGAACCATCTTGACAGGTGAACTCGCTGCCCTCCCCTCTAAGTGGGACCCGACTCCCAGGGTTGTAAATCTCCCTGGCAATGCAGAATATGACTCCCGGGGATGAATGTGGACCTGGCATCGTGGGACTGAGAGTATCTTCTTGACCAAAAGGGGGATGCAAAATGAGACAAAATAGTTTCAGTGGCTGAGAGATTTCAAATGGAGTCGAGAGGTCACTCTGGTGGACATTCTTATGCACTATATAGATAACACCTCTTAGGTTTTAATGTATTGGAATAGCTAGAAGTAAATACCTGAAACTACCAAACTCCAACCCAGCAGTCTGGACTCTTGAAGACAATTATATAATAATGTAGATTACAAGGGGTGACAGTGTGATTGTGAAGACCTTGTGGATCACACCCCCTTTATCTAGTGTATGGATGAGTAGAAAAATGGGGATAAAAACTAAAGGACAAATGGGGTGGGATGGGGGGATGATTTGGGTGTTCTTTTTTCACTTTTATTTTTTATTCTTGTTCTGGTTCTTTCTGATGTAAGGAAAATGTTCAGAGATAGATTGTGGTGATGAAGGCATAACTATGTTATCATACTGTGGACAGTGGATTGTACACCATGGATGATTGTATGGTGTGTGAATGTATTTCAATAAAACTGAATTTAATAAAAAAAAAAAAAAGAGGTCTTTTACTCAAGACCTTCAGATCAAGTGGACAATTGCATGAAGTAAATAACTTCAGCCAAGACCCACAAAGGAAAATATGGTTATTATTACCTCCCTGCTTTTTCTTTATCATTCTACTTTGCCAGTTTATGGTTTTGGCATTTTAAGAAACATTTATTACTTTTAAATTATGATATCTACATAGATCATGTATCAGTTAGGTTTTCCAGAGAAACATTATCAACAGGTTATACAAAAAGAAATATGTATAAAAGAACCGACTCATAGAATTGTGGGGACTGACAAATCTGAAATCTGTAGGGAGGAACAGCAGGCTGGAAGCTCAGCAGTGGTTAATGTTTCAGTCTTGAGACAGAATTTCTTCTCCAGAAAACTTCAGTTTTTATTCTTAAGGCCTTCAACTGATTACATTAGACCCACTCACAATGTCAAGGGTAATCTTCTTTACTTAGTTAACTGATTGCAGATCTTAATCACATCTACAAAATACCTTCACAGCAGCATCTAAACTAGTGTTTAATTAAACAACTGGGTACCATAGCCTAGCCAAGCTGACATATAAATTTAACATAACAATCATTAAAATTGCCGTGTGTGGTATATATATGCAATGGAATATCATTCATCTATAAAAAGGAATGAAGTTCTTATACATTCAACAACATGGATGAACCTTGAAGACATCATGTTGAGTGAAATAAGCTAGACACAAAAGAAATATTGTATGATTTTACTTATATGAAATACCCAGAATATGCAAATTCACAGAGACAGAAAATCATTACTAGTATTTACTTTACAGCACAAAAATCTGTCAGCTACTATTCACAAATGAGATAAGTATGGACACATATCTTCAGAATATTTTCTGATAGGACCTAGGGTTCATTTTGATCCATCGTTTTCCATCTTAGGGAAAGAGAGAGCCTAAGACAATTTAATTCCAGGAGAGAAAATAGGCCACACAATTGAATTGCAATAACTTAAATGCCTAAAGGGGAGTTTTGTACTGCTTCCTTTTGCCCTACAGCTCTTCATTCCATGCTTTTTAAGAAGCTTGAAAATTTGGGATAATATATTCCAGAGAATGGCAAGAGTAAAAACAATATTACTAATACCATATAACTTCTTGCCTGAGAGGTTCATGAAATTGCAAGGGTGGTGATTTAAAATAGAGCTTATTTTGATATAATACTGGCCATTTGAGGCACAACAAATGTTCCTTTAGGGGGAAAATGTTTTATTTACATGCTTGCATACCTCTCTAATATCATTAATATTATTAACAAGAAATGAAAAGCAGAAAGAAACTGTGAGACTTGGTTATTTGGTCAATACAGGCGTACCACATTTTATCGCATTTTACTTTATTGCCCTTTGCATATATTGTGTCTTTTTTTTCACAAATTGAGGGTAACCTTGCATGGAGCAGGTCTGTCAGCACCATTTTCCAACAGCTTGTGCTTGCTCACTTCCCTAATCATGCAGCTTAAAATCTTCACAGCTAAGAGAGAGAGGGTGGGGGTGGGGGGAGGGGAGAAGGGATTAGGAAGAGGGAGTGCACACGGGCAGATGTCACAACTCAAAGATCAGAGTTTTTTTAAGGAGTCTGAAGTCCCAATCAGTCATATTGCTTTATGAAGACCTAGAATGCAGTTAGCAGTATGGGTCCTCTTGTCCCAAAGACTATTAACTTCAAATGTATGTCTTCAAGCTAATGTATGAACTGTTTGGCCATTTGTTTTTCATAGCATATATCCAGTCAGACTATTATTTAAGTATAAGGAGATAATGAAGATATTTTCAGACAGTGTCTCAAAAATTTCCCACCTTCATGGTAAATCTAATGGTGGATATAGTGCCCCCCCCAAACAAGAAAACAAACCAAGAAAAACCAAGAATGAAATCCAGGAAACAAGGGATCCAGAGTAGGGATCCCAGCACAGAAAGAAAACAAGAATGGCTTGGAAGATATTTAAATGAGATTCCAAAATAATAGTTATGCAGCCAAGAGCAAAAAAGTTGATATTTGAACTTGTTATTAGCTCCAAGTGAAATTTCCTTAAGAAGATTAAATTAACAGAATACCTGATGTGTATTAATATGAGCAGAAATTTGTGCAAATGGGGCAGAATTTGGAGTTAAACTGATAAAGGCATATAAAACCTAGCACACCTCCCAAAGACTATTAACTACAAGTATATTTTGAAGAAAAGTAAACTAATTATACACTAAATATTTCCTGGTGTTTACTAGTCATAATACTGTGAATCCTTAATTATTATCTAATTGAAATTATTGTATAAACATAATATAACCATATTAGGAAGATTTTAAAGGAGAGAATGGAAAACCTGTGTATCTGTGTGTGTGCATGTGTACAACCTTGCCTGCTCATGTTTTCATGACCCTGGGAGGGGGTGGGCCTACGTGAAAGAAGCCAAACCCTCATCTTTCACAATGGGAAGTCATAATCAAAGCCTGAGGTTATAAAAAAAATCAAGATGTAGCAATATAATCATATTTTTATAAATATGACAGGTAAGAGAGTTGACACTCTGACAAATGGAAACTGGATGTGAAAGTGGAACTGCTCTTTTTCATCACGAGTCATGAAGGATTATTTTGCTTTGTAAACTACGTGCAGCTATATCCCTGGTGAAAATTAAAACACACACATACACAACTAATTTAAATAGATGTCAAAGTGGAAAAATTATTTTGTGAGGGAGAGAGTACACTTGTGAAATAGAAGAGAAATTTGGCTGATGCTCAGGATACTTATTTCAGGGTAAGCACTTTGTCACAGCCTTAATTCTTTGTTTTCTGAGGGCATTATTTTCTGCATCTGACTCTTTAATTATATTATATGAAACCACTGGTTTCCACATAATTTATTTTTGGGTTGACTGAAGTATTGAATAAATAATTGTCTATTTTAAATGTCAGTAAGTAGTGTTTTCATAGACACCATTTTTATAATCATAAATTGTTTTCTAAATTATATTGAAAGCATAAATCTACTATGACAAGCTTTTTTTGTTTATTCAAAACCATTATAATTTTCTTCTAGTTTTACTTTAAAAATTTCAGGAAATGGTGAAGGGGATATTAAAAGTGAACAAATTATACATTTCACCCCACATACAAATGGAATTTCTAAAACTTTATCCCCAAGTTATCATTGGAAAGTGTTATCAATTCTTTATATTTGGGATACATCACAGTTAATTTTTGAATTAAGAAAAAAAATTACTCTTAGAATAATTGGATTGGAATCATGTAATCCCTAGTTTGAAAAGTGCATATATTTGAGAAAGTTACTTAACTTCTTTGAGGCTCAGTTTCTTTCAACGTAAAATGCAGATGATAAAATCTATCTTGCATAATTATGATGAAGAACAATTGAGACAATATACATACATAAAGGCCAGATCAATTTCTGCCCATAGTATGTATTTCAAGCTTCTGAGGCTGCTTCCTGCTGCTTTTCCTTATGCCAGGTCCTTTGGGAGATGGAACTGTGGAAAATGTGGACCCTATTTTATACCTCTATTTGGGAAAACAAAGATATATTTTTATAAACAGACAGGTAGCACTGCAGGGGCAAGAAAATGTGTCCACTACAATAAAAGAACATCAGGTATTCCAAGAAAGTTGAAGAGGAAGAAATTAGCTTTGGGGGAGCAGTAATATTTTCACAGTCTGTACAATCTAGGCTTTCTAAGCAAAGGGCACATGTTAAAAGGCAATTGAATTGCAGCTGTAAAGATAGAAACCTCTGAAGAGAAGTAGAGATTTTTATCCCAGGAACTCATTTGCTTACATTACAAGTTAGTGAGGGAAAAGAAGCTAGACCCCTATCCCTGTCATCCCCAGAGAGGATTTGTTTACGTTCTGGAACAAAAATTTCTCTCACTCCTGCACACTTGTTTTCCTTTTGTCTCATTTTGTAGGGGAGATAAGCAGATATATAGCTGCCTTACATAAACTCCAAGTCTTACAATTTCAGGCCTTCTCTCCTGTGATACAGACTCCACTGCCCATGCAAGTGAACAGCTGGCCCTTACCCTGTCCCGCTGTGAGGAATGGGGCTGGGAGAAGTGGCACTCCTAAGGAGTTACTCTGGCTGCTCTTTTAGCTTTGAGAAATAAATTTTCTGCGTCTCTGACCCAGGGTCTGGTGTCTTCTGTTAGTATACATATATAAAACTTGGGCAGTCTAACTTGTTAGTTTACAAGCAGGGTAATCTCAGACCCTTCACAACTTCTGAATAAGCAGGTTAGAAGCCAGGAAGGACATGAGATGAGAAAGTGGAATTGATGTGGGATTTGATGTTTGAGTAAGAGGGAAGTGGGTTGTCGCAAGTAAGGGAAATGTAAGAAACAAGGGTCCTTAATTTTTAAAGCCTTGTATGTTTATTTTATATAAAAATATACAACAGGGAAAATGCGCCGAAAAGGACCACCTTCACAGGCAACTGAATTACCATTAATACCTTAGGAAGCACATTTCCTTCAGAATCTAAAATAACAGTAAACACACATGCTCCAAGTACACATAGGAGTAGGAGCTCACTTAATAAATGAATGGACCAATCTTTCTTTGGCTAGTAAAAAGAAGAGACAGTTAAAAGAAGAGTTTATTAAAAGAAGTCTTCACCTTTAATATTTTATTTAAATTTAAATAATTCATGAACCAACCATTGTCTGTAGAAACAAAGTATTTTCTTTAATATAGAGCTGTTGATTAGATATTCCCATAGTTTTTCTCACATTAAACAAGTCCATAATTCATTGTCTACAATTGCCATTTTTAGTTTCTATAAAGAGTCTCAGAACTTAAAGATGCTTGAGAATAAATCTGAACACAGACTACTGTAAATTTCATGAATTTTCCAAATCGTATATAACCACCTTGACTATTCTTAATTTAAAAGATGTTTTATATAAGGATTTGGCATTTTTTTTCCCCACAGCATTTAACTTAGTTCTTGGAGAACATTTCTTTACACACTCATATTTCTTCAGATTGTATAATAATTTAGTTACAATAACAAGTATAGCTGGTCTTAAAGATTGAAATCATACTGCTAGAAGCAGACGTACATGAATGACCCAGTGAGACGCCTCTTGTCTGCCCCCATTCCTTATGCCTTGGGCTTCCCTCAGTAGATTTCACCAAGCAAATGGAATTTTTCAATTAATACATTGGCTAAGTGCTAATTAGACACAATAGCTCCTACTTTGACTTTTATTTTGTATTTACAGTTCTAGGAGATAATTTATGCCATCATTTCACAACTTTGTGCAGTACTTGCCACACCTTAGGAACTCAATAAATAATTGTTGAATGACTGGCGGAAATCCTATTCACAGTGCGAAAATGGAAGGTTAGAAAGGTTAAGTTGCCCAATATTGCACCCTCAATAAGAGGTGGCACCAGAACTGAAACCTAAATCTGGCCCAAAGTCTACGTTATTCATGACTATGTTATGCTGAATCTCAATTAGAAAACTTTAGGTTCCTTGCATTATCCATCACCATTTATAAGTTTGGGAGCTTCTGAGTAAATAAAGATATTATGATATGTTAAACAGGATAATTTTTAGATAATTTTGAATATGTGGTTTATTGTAGAATACCTTTTCTCATATAATTCCTATAGTTCATCCAGGGTAGTCTTAAGAGAATCTGGATATTGAGATAATTTCCCAAGTGATAGTGTGACAAGTCAGCTTTACAAATTGTTTGTAGTACATGTTTATGTTACTTTCAATAGGTTTGATATATTATGAATTTTATTCGTAAAAACATTATTGGAAAACATTCTGAAAACAATTTTGAGTATTGTAAATTTTTCTGTCCCCCCAAATTCCTAAAATTCTCAGGAAGTATTGATAGGCTAAAACATTTTATTTACCTTAAAATGGGTATTGTAACAATTATAACTTTCAGTGAGATGATAAAAACATTAGAAAAAATTAGCAAAATATCATAATTTTTAATGTTAGACTTTTAATAAAATTAGTAATCAAATTTGAAAGTCATATCCTCTATGTAGCCTATCTTTTATTAATAAACAAAGTAATTTAGGAAATTCATGAAATTATTAATAATTCCTTCTTGTCCCCATTCAAATATTACCCTTAATATGTTAGAAATATTTCATTTTATTGGTTGACTAGCCTTCCTAAAAATATACAAATTCAAATGCAATCCTAATATTATATTACCCAGAAATTTTTGTTTTTACATGTATTTATTTACTGCAGGAAAAGTCATTGGCTTTTTATCAATTACATATATTCTAAATACAGTTACAATAATAACCATGATTTACTCTGAATACCACTTATAACTCTAGTGGAAACATTTTTATTTTTAAGTCAATGCTTGTACTATTGGACTCTGTAATATAGTTGGAAAGAGGCCAGTAAGAATATTCATGCAGTGAATCAGCAGCAGCTGATGATATGACAGGAAGGTACATAAATGAGTGGTTCCATATCAGCCAGGTAAAAATGGCTGAAGAGGTGTACTTTTGTGGTGGTTTGAAGCTGTATGTACCTCAGAAAAAAACATGTTCTTAAATTTAATCCATTCCTGTGGGTGTCAACTCATTGTTAGTAGGACCTTTTGATGAGGTTACTTCAGTTAAAGTGTGACCTACCTCAGTCGAGATGGGTCCCAATTCTATTAATGGAGTCCTTTATAAGAGAGTGAAATTCATACACAGAGAAAGAAAGCCACAGGAAGTAAGAAGATGAAATCAGTGGAACCTGGAAGAGAAGGGAGAGACAAGGAGACAGCACCATGTGCCTTGCTATGTGACAGATGAACCAAGGATTGCTGGTAGCCAGTCCCAGAGCTCCACAGTCTTCAGGAAGAAAGCATCACCTTCCTGATGCCTTGATTTGGACTCTCCTCTAGCCTCAAAATTGTAAGCTAATAAATTCCCATTGTTTAAGGCAACCCATTTCATGGTATTTGCTTGAACAGCCTGTGAAACTAAAACATATTTTGGTACCAGGAGAGTGGTATCCTGCTATGCAAATACCAAAAGTGTGGAAACTACTTTGGGACTGGGTAATAGGCAGAGGCTGGAAGAATTGTCAGCTGCTTGATATAAAAGGCCTAGATTTTTTTTGAAAAGACTGTTGGTAGAAATACAAATGCTAAATGTACTTCTGATGAGGCTTAGATGGAAATGATGAGTGTGTTTTTGGAAACTGGAGGAAAGGCAATGCTCATTTTAAAGTCACAGAGAACTTGAAGGAATTGAATTCTGATGTTGGATGGAAGGCAAAACTTGAAAATGATGAACTTGGATATTTTGCTGAGGAGATGTCCAAGCTAAATGTGGAAAAATGCAACCTGATTTCTCCTTGCAGTTTATAGGGAAATGAGAGAGGAAAGGGATAAGCTGAGAACTGAACTCCTAAGTACAAAGAAACCAGAAATTGATGGTTTGGAACATTCTGAGCTTCTGGAAAGTGAGTACCCAGAGAATAGTGCTTCATAGTAGGTCAGGACTGGAAATGCAGTTAGCCAGGAAGGATTTGTGGAAAGTTGTTTTCTCTGTTGGTTTGGACCCCTGTGTACTACATGCAAGGCTGACAAGTTTTTTGCTTAATTGGTATGAACAAGCCCACTGCCAGACTGGACTAAAAGGGACAGTGAAGGAACAAATTGAAGGAAAAATCACTTTGGGCCGAACCATGGAAGCTGACTTCTGGACCAAAGACATCTTCTCGGGCCAGGGGAGCAAGCCCGCCCATGTGCGTGGAAAAGGTGAGACTTCCCCTGCACTTGGAGACGGTGGATCTTCTGCCCTGTTGTCCAGGAAGAGTGCTCCCACCCCAATGCTCAGAGAGGGTGGAGCCTTTACCCCAATGTTTGGGGAGAGCATGGCCATTGTACAAGCACTTGAAATAGGTGGACTTGCCGCTTCATCAGACCCAGAGGACAAAATATTATGCCATAGATGACTCTCAGATGATGAAATCTAATGGAGTATGCCCTGCAGGGTTTTGGAATTGTTTGGGACCTGTGACCTCTACTTTCCTTCTAATTTCTTCCTATGGAAATGGGAATATTTATTCTATGCCTGTCCTTCTATTGAATATTGGAAGCAGATAACTTGTTCTCCAGGTTTAACAGATCCACAGATGGAGTGGAATTGTGCCACACCTGTAATTGATTTTGATGAGAATTTGTAGTAAGTATTGTTTTTGAAATGACTTAAGACTTTTGTGATACTGTGATGGAAGAATGTATTTTGCATATAGAAAGAACATGTCTTTTTGGTGTCCAGAAGGTGGCATGTGGTGGTTTGAAACTCTGTGTACCCCAGAAAAGCATGTTAATTTTGAGTAGGAACTTTTGATGAAGTTACTTCAGTTAAGATGTGTCCCGCCTCAATAAGGATAGGTCTTAATCCTATTATTGGAACACTTTATAAGAGAATGAAATTCAAACACAGAGAGAGAAAAGCCACAGGTAGTAAGAAGCTGAAATTAATGGAACCCAGAAGAGAAGGGAGAGACCAAGAGATGCCACCATGTGCCTTGCCATGTGACAGAGGAGCCAAGGATTGCCAGTAGCCATTCCCAGAGCTCCACGGTATTCAGGAAGAAAGCATCACCTTGATGATAACTTGATTTGGACTTTCTTTTAGCCTCAAAACCATAAGCTAATAAATTCTCATTGTTTAAGCCAACCTGTTCCATGGTATTTACTTGAACAACCTAGGAAATGAAAACAACCTGTTTTAGAGGACGTAACATTTTTGCTGAGTTTTGAAAGATTGTAGACAAAATAGAAGAGGGCTTTTTTTTCTGAGATTTAAGGAGCAGAGAAAGAAAAGGTAGAATATGTGAAAGACATGAAATGGTATGGAGAGAAACTGCAACAAATTCATCTTCATTCTTTAATTAAACTTAGAAATATGCATGAACATTCTTAACTCCAGCAACATGCACATCCAGGTTTATGAGTATGGAATATCATGAGGACATAAAACTCTGATGCTGGTCAGGACATTTCCTGTATGGCCTTGAATGTAATATTGAAAAGGTCAGACTTTAACCAATAAGGAGATGATTCTTTGCTTGGGAAAGAAAATATTAGTCAGGAGTAAGTATTTTAATGAAAACTGTATTGGCATAATATCCTTTTATTCTTCAAAGGCAGTGTTTTCATGCTTTATTTCCCCTCACTCAATTTTTTCTCTTTTGTACTTTTCTTTAATACTTATGGAAGAAAACATAGCCTACTCCAGAGACCTTTTTGCTATTGAAATGAGATAAGTCACTGCTCTAGTTTGCTAATGCTGTCATTAAGCAAAATACCAGAAATGGATTGGCTTTTATAAAAGGGGTTTATTTGGTTACACAGTTACTGTCTTACGGCCATAAAGTATCCAAGGTAACGCATCAACAATCGGGTACCTTCACTGGGTGATGGCCAATGGTGTCCGGAAAACCTCTGTTAGTTGGGAAGGCACATGGCTGGCATCTGCTCCAAGTTCTGGTTTCAAAATGGCTTTCTCCCATTTTGTCTCCTAGACATTCCTCTGTAGGCCACAGCTCCTCTTCAAAATGTCACTCTCAGTTGCTTTTGGGGTGTTTGTCCTCTCTTAGCTTCTCTGGAGTAGAGTCTCCTTTCAACGTCCATTTTCAAACTGTCTCTCATTTGCAACTACTCTCTCAGCTTCTGTGTGTTCTTCAAAGTGTCCCTCTTGGCTGTAGCAAGCGCGCTCCTTCTGTTTAAACTTATATAGTGCTCTAGTAAACTAATCAAGGCCCATGCTGAATGGGTGGGGCCACACCTCCATGGAAATTATCCAATGAAGGTTCTCGCCCTCAATTGAGTGATCACATCTCCATGGAAACATCCAATCAAAAGTCTCCAACCCAATCAACACCAATACGTTTCCTGCCCACACAAGACTGCATCAAAGATAATGGCGTTTGGGGAGACATAATACATCCAAACCAGCACACTCACCTTCACAGTTCTTACATTTCTAATGCAACAAATCATGGTCAAAAGGTTCTTTCTGCACTGGGGCCATTGGCTGCAGAATATGTTTTATTATTCATCTTGGCACAGTGTGAGAAATGTGGGTAATTGACAAACAGTAAAGCCCTAGAAAAAATGCATCTAAACCAGCTCTGCTCTTGAGGGTGGAATGTCTCTAGTGTGTGGTCCTGGGCATTTCTGAGCTTTCCCCTGAGGTGTACGCATAACACATTGTGATCAGGCAAAATATATGTATGTATCTAGGTGCCCTGTGTTTTTTTTGGGTGGTGGTGGTGGTGGTGGTGGTGATGGTGGTGGTGGTAAAATTTCAATTAAGCAATAATTAATGTATTTATTAAAATATATTTGAAAAATAATAAGGCAATTTTCAGTAATCAAAAAATTCACTTTGGTATGTGAGGAAAAGAATCCCATATAGATAACTTTGCAAAAAAGCCAATCTCTTCTAAATCGAGGAATATATATTTTATGCTGCTGGCTGAAAAAAAATAGTATTGTTAGTGGTTGTGCTAGTTCGGATATATTATGTCCCCCAGAAAAGCCATATTCTTTAATGCAATCTTGTGGGGGCAGACTGATTAGTCTGTTGATTAGGGTGGAACCTCTGATAGAATTATTTCCATGGAGGTGTGAGCCCTGCCCATTCAGGGTGGGTCTTAATTAAATCACTGGAGTCCTATAAGAGAGCTCACAGACAACAGGAGCTCAGAGCAGCTGAAAGATTTTTGGAGCGATGTTTGGTTGCTGAAAGAGATGCTGACTGATGTTTCAAGATGCTTGGAGATGAGGACAGCAGGACATTTGGAGATGGTAAGCTAAGAGATGAAGCCCAACGTTTGCCCCAGAGAAGCTAATAGAGGACTCCCATATGCTTAGAGAGAAAGCCAATGGAATCAGAAGCTGAAAGCAATGCAACCCGGGAGCAAAGGACCAGCAGACTCCATACACATGCCTTCCCAGCTAACAGGTGTTCTGGATGCCATCAGCCATTCTTCAGTGAAGGTATCCTCTTATTGATGCCTTAGTTTGGACACTTTTATGGCCTTAGGACTGTAAATTTGAAACCAAATAAACCCCCTTTATAAAAAATAATCCATTTCTGGTATTTCACATAATGGCAGCATTAGCAAACTGGAACAGTGGTCAATACTATGTGAAAAGCTAAAGGTGACACAGTGGCAGTGATCAAACCCCTTCTTTTCTAGCCGGTAGCATATGCTTGTCTTGAAGATTAAGCCATGCATGTCTAAGTATGCACAGCCAGTACAGTGAAACTGCGAATGGCTCACTGAATATGTTATGGTTCCTTTGGTTACTCACACCTCTACTACTTGAATAACTGTGGTAATTCTAGAGCTGAAACCTGCAATGCAACATAGGAGCCAAAGATTGCCAGCAAACAGCTCCAGAACTACAGTCTAGGGAGAAAGCATTGCCTTGATGATGCCTTATTTGAACTTTATTTTAGTCTCAAAACCATAAGTTGATAAATTCTCATTGTTTAAGCCAACCTATTTCATAATATTTGCTTGATGAGCCTAGCAAACTAAAACACTGGGTAACAGCTTTGATGAGCATTACTGAATTTAGAGCATCATTTATATAGTCAAAATGACTCTTAAAGGGTACCACTATCCAAAAAGTCACATGAGACTTGACTTAAAATGGAGACAATGCCACATAGACTCCCCAAACTTTGATGGGTACAGACTTGGTTGAACCCTCTTAGGCATTTGCAAACAAAAGTCAGCCTTCAGAAATGTAACTGAGAACTGAAATGCCGCTAAGCATCTGTGAGGATCATCATGAACTGCTTAATATTTGCATTTTTAAAACTAATCAGGTCTTTGCAGTGTTAATTTTCTGTTATTAAATGAAAAAAAGAATTAAACCAGACTCTTTCATGGAACAGCACAAAAGGATCAGTTCTCTAATGGCATATTTGTTTTCTTTTACTTCAGTCATACAGTTTATGAGTGAACTCTTATTTCCTCTGCTTTTTCTTTATGATGTAGTGCTTATCATCAGTGTATTTCACTGCACAATCTAGCAAAACATTTGAATATAATTTGCTTTCTTATTCTGGACCATCCCCATAGTGTTGATACATCTAATATTTCCATAGGATCAGCTATTTTTTAATTTACTTTTGTAATTTCTTCTTTATGCTCTTCTAGGGACTTCTTCATTAATATTAATGTTTGTGAGTACTTCTTTGATTAATTGCTCCAGGTTCTGTGTCTCTTCTGGGTTTTTCATTTGGACATTTGGGTTATCGATATCTTCTAGTTTCTTCATATGCTTTGTAATTTTCCATTGTTTTTGGCCTCTTGATATTTCCTTATCCTGATAGGGTTCTTATAGAGTATGCAGGGTTATTTGAACATTTATTTATAATTTGACAGCGCTACAATTTGGTGGCGTGCACTTTCCTGATCTACCATCAGATGGCACTCCTGAGCCACTTTTTACCCTCAGCCAGTTCTCAACTTCGTTTATGTACTCAGTGGGAGTCCAAACCATTTGGGGATCCAATTCGTGCACCAATTTTCTGTGTGCACTGAGGACTGTCAGTCCTATGGGTGGGGGGCATACCCTGTGCAGTTTGACAGGGAGTCCACTCCAAGACAAGTGATGGAAAGTGAAAGCATGAAAGGACAAATGGTGAAAAAAATGAAAAAAAAATTGAAATGGATCTCAGGGAAAGGAAGACACAAAACCCTCATTATTTACAGAAGATATGATCTTATATTTGGAAAACCCTGAGAAATTGACAACACACCTACTTGATCTAATAAAACAAATTCAGCAAATTGGTGGGATATAAGATTAATGCACATAATTCAGTAATGTTTCTATACAGTAAAAATGACATAACTGAACAGACGCTCAAGAAAAAGATTCCATTCTCAATAGCAACTAAAAAAAATTAAGTACCTAGGAATAAACTTGACTGATGATGTAAATAACCTCTACACAGAAAATTATATAACTCTACTAAAAGAAATAGAAGGTGACCTAAAGAGATGGAGAGATAGTCTGTGTTCATGGATAGGGAGGCTAAACATAGTTAAGATGTTAATTCTACCTACAGATTTAATGCAATTCCCATCAAAATTCCAGAAATCTACTTTGCAGACTTGGAAAAGCTAGTCATCAAATTTATTTGTAAGGGAAAGATGCCTTGAATTGCTAAAAATATTCTAAAAAGGAAAAATGAAATGGGAGGACTTACACTGCCTGACTTTGAAGTCTACTATAAGGCTACAGTAGTCAAAACAGCATGGTCTTGGCACAAAGATAGATATATTAATCAATGGAAATAGGCCCTCAGATCTATGGCTGACTGATTTTTGATAAGCCTCCAAAATCCACTGAATTGGGACATAACAGCCTCTTCAACAAATAGGGCTGGGAGAATTGGATATTTATATCTAAAAGAATAAAAGAGGACCCCTACCTCACACCCTATTCAAAAACTAACTCAGTGTGGATCAAAGATCTCAATATAAGAGTCTGCACTATAAAACTCCTAGAAGATAATGTAGGGAAACATCTTTAAGACCTAGTATTGGGAGGTCACTTCTTAGACCTTAAAACCTAAAGCACAAGCAATGAAAGAAAAAATGGATAAATGGGAACTCCTCAGAATTAAAAGCTTCTGTACCTCAGAGGCAAGGTATTTGTCAAGAAGGTGAAGAGATAGCCAACTCAATGAGAAAATATTTGGAAATCGTCTATCTGATAAGAGACTGATATCTTGCATATATAAAGAAATCTTACAACTCAATGACAATAGTACAAATAGCCCAAATATAAAATGGGCAAAAGATATGAAAAGACATTTCTCCAAAGAAGAAACACAAATGGTTAAAAAAAAAAACACTTGAAAACAGTTCATCTTTGCTAACAATTAGAGAGAAGCAAATCAAGATCACAATGAGGTATTATCTCACACCAATAAGAATGGCTGCCATTAAATTAACAGGAAACTACAAATGCTGGAGAGGATGTGGAGAAATTGGAACTCTGTTCCATTGCTGGTGAGACTATATAATGGTTCAGCCACTCTGAAAGACAGTTTGGTGGTTCCTCAGAAAACTAGGTATTGAGTTACCCTATGATCTCGCAATTTCATTTCTTGGTGTTTACCCAGAGGACCTGAAAGCAGTGACATGAACAGATATTTACACGCTGATGTTCATAGCAGCATTTTTCATAATTGCCAAGAGATAAAAACAACCTAAATGTCCTACATCAGATGAGTGAATAAACAAAATGTGGTATATACGTACAATGGAGTACTATGCAGCAATGAGAAGGAATGAGCACATGACCACATGGATAAACCTTGAGGACATAATGTTGAGTGAATTAAGTCAGATACAAAAGGATACATTTTTACTCTGTGAAAAATGTGAAACAAGTGTCTTATATTGTAGAATGTAGGGAATCTAGAGATAGCAGCTAGTGAAGGGGGAATGATAATCTAATAAGAACAGATAAGATATGAGGATAATCTTAATAATATGAGAATGCTCAGAAATGACTATGGTTCATTAGTTTTCTTGTGGTATGGTAGGAGCATATTGGAAACAATGAAATTATTTCAGGATATTTGTTTTTCCTATTCCTTTGCTTTGTTTTGTTTGGAAATTTTTAAAATTATTTTTTAGATAAAGTTAATAAAAATTACAATCCATTTAATTCCATATATTAAAAACAAAAACTGCATTAAAAAATGGGGGTGGGGTGTAATCTTCAGTTAAACCAAAGTTGCTTACAAATATTGCATATAAGTATAAACTGAATAAATTTATCCATGTAGATAAATAGAGCCCATTTCTATTGAAAGTTTCATTCTTTATGAAATTAAGAGATAGAGGAAATTTGGGACAGGTGGTTTAAGTCCGGATACCTGCTGCTATTTTAGATACTTAATTAGGTCTATTCAAATACATGAATATATATGAAGAGTGTATTAAAACTATATAAATCCCATTTGTTTTAGCTTCAGACTAATAGTTTTGCAATAAAATTTAATAGTGTAATATAATTGGTTGAGGAGGGGCAAGTTTTTAAACATAGATTCTGTGCTTGCATTTGTAAAATAGGTAAAATTAAATTACATGTATCAAAGAGTTGTTAAAAGCATTAAATACATTAAATATGTAAAGTGCTTTGAATCTTGCAAAACTACTATATATGTATAATAACTGTTGTTGGTAGGCACTGTCAAAACTCTGTTACATTATTTTCTCTCACTACACATAGAATCACATTCATAAAGACATGACATCAGGACAATCTCAACCTCATTGAGGAGATTCTTGGATATTTAACTAATTGATACTGGCTGTAAAATATTTATCTCAAAGAATCCCTTGGAGATTGATTATGCCCCCCACAATACATGTTCAGTTCCTAACCCCCTACCCTGTGGGTATGGACTCACTTGTAAGATCATTGAAGATCCTATTAAGATAAAGCCAGTTTAATCGGGATGGGCCCTAATCCAATGTTCCTGGATTCCTTATAAGCAAAGGAAATTTGGATAGGGAAATAGAAGCCACAGGAGGAGACAGTAAAGAGCAGATAATGGAAGTAGAGATTAATTGCCAACAAGCCACCACCAGTATGCTAAAGATTTAGGAGAAGGCATGGCCTACTGAGACCTTGATTTGGATTTCCAGCTTCCTAGTGAGCCAATTAATTCCTGTTTTTTAAGTCTGTGGTATTTGCCATAGCAGCTCTGGCAAACTAAAACAGGGTCTTATTCGAGCTTTGTTTAAAAGGTTGGAGTGCATTATTAAAAAAATAAAAATACAAACAAGAGAAGTCTGGAAATGTTTCCTGCTCATTCTGATGGCTGATAGGAAAAGTGGAATGGACTAACTGAAGTTGAGCTATTTGCATTTGTAAAAGACTTAACAAGGTAATAACTATAAATGGCAATCTCAAGAAGCCTAAAAATGATACCAGTGTTTATGATTAATATAAATAATTGCAACAAAATGTAGATTTCCTCATGCATGTTAGAGAGCTGGAAAGTCTACACACCTGGGATCTTACTGAAATCATGACAGCAATAGAACTTGATTACTTCACTAAAATTTGATTTTATTTTCCACTGTGGGACCCGCGTGCAAAAAACTGAAAGCATGCAACTAATAAATAGCAAAACATACTAAGTGAAGCTATAATAGGCTGTCTAAAAATTCAAGGCATTATTTTTATGAGAGGACAAAGCAAAAATTTTAAGGTATTAAAATTACATTCTGAAGAAGAATTAAAACATAAAGCTATTATCACCTTCAGTTATATATGATAATTTACCTAGTTGAAAACAGTTTTTTGTGTTTTGTTTTTTGTTTTTTGTTTTTCTTAATGTCCTTGGATTGGGTAGATCCTTTCATGCACTGGTGTTTTTGTTTGTTTCTTAACACACCCACCCCACCCCACCCCACTTTGTTTTCTCTTTGTTAAGTTTTCCCATTGTAAGCATATGTCTTATAGATTAAGCTGTTGGATTTTCTAATCAGTTCAAAGTAGTGTTCTATTTCCTAGAAATTAGTTGGTATTTTATATTTGAATGATGGTTGGCATAATTTAAGTAAGAATTAAGAATAATTAATTGAAGAATGTAAGTGCAAATTTCTATAAAGTGTGTCAAATGTTTGATACTTTTAAAATATTAGTATTTATAAGTATGTGTTTCTGTAATTCATTTCTACCTAATATTTAACATCAAGTAGGAAAGAGGAAAAATATTTTTGTTTGAATGTATTCTTTAAATACCTAGTTATTTTACACTGGATAAACTTAGCTTACATATGTGACATCTATGTGACAAGCCTTTGTGACAACTAGCACACAGACAGACTTGAAAAACCAGGCATGAAGAGCAACAACAAAACCCTTTACACATAAAGGGCTGCTTAACTAATTTTGCTGCCACATATGGAAGTGCTTTTCTTTGTATATGTATTTGTGTGTACATGAGAGAGAGTGATATTTTAAGGGTATGTTGAAATAATTTGTGAAGTACGTTAAAATTGTATATTATTTAAATGCAGGTTTATAATATATAATTGTCTCTCAAGGATGAATGTTACATTTTGTCATTAGTCTTCAGTTCCTCACCAAGAACTTGGCGATAAAACTTACCCAGTAAGAATGAGAGAAGGGTTCGATCCCCTTCTGATCTGGATTCCATCTTCCTCTTGTACACCCCATGAAATTGGGTTATGTTCAAAAATAATAACAGCTTCTAGACTCTAATTAGAGGCCCTTATTAGAGGCAAGTCTTAATGGACTTGCTTCAAGGAAGAGCTTTTAGTACAGAGTCCTGAAAAATTTCTGGGGTAAACTTCCTTCCTTCTAATAGTTTGCTCTGCTGTTTTACCAAGAGACCCTTTGCCTGATGTTTCCACTTTTGTCCTTGAGCCATCTCTCTCTCTGTTCCCTGGGCCAGGTGTGTTTTCTCTGCTTTGATCAGCATCCTTTGAAACCTGGGGGGATAATGTTTTATTATAAAATCTGATTTGGTGGGAAGAGTCATTTTTTTTCTTTAAGTCAGTACTGAAAAGAAGTCCCCATATCTTAATATGATTAAGCAACTAATGAACTCTATTGCTTAACCAGTTATTTTTCCTCCATATTATTTAGCGTAGCCATTGTGAGGCCCAAGAAATAAAAAAAGTAATACTTGTTTTTAATGCAAGAAAAGTGCAGTCAATTTTTAATTTTCCAGATCAGTGTCTAACATCAGTTATAGAAAATAAATCAAAGAAGCTAGGAATTTCACAACTTCATTCACACCAGAGAGATACTGTAAAAGATCAGATATTAAGGACATGAATAAATATAGGGTGGGTAGGAACATGTTCTAGAAAAATTCGGATCTAAGTGGTGACTTCATATACTTATTTAATATTTGTTTAGTGCTGCCCTCTCTTCCCATCTTCAGTTTGTAACAGCAGCAACAATAAAATGAGAGGAAAGTCAAAGTCAATGAAAAATGAATGACACTTTTAGCCTGTGTTCCGATTATCTTTTTCTGTATAGCCAGCTATCTAAAACTTAGTGGCTTAAAACAATTGTTTAGTAGGCACCATGAAAGATAATTCTGTAAATATGGGTAACATGAGCAAGGAAGCCAAAAGAATAAATGACTTATGCATACAATAAAGAGTCATTCAGATGTTTACATGTGAACCAATAAACTATACATTGTCTACTGGACTTTCCATGAGCTCTGCAGATAATCCAATTAGTTTGGCCTTGGATTTTCACAAAGTCAATTACAAACAGATTTTTATTCAAAAACAGTAAAAGAAATCATGTCCTTTCTTGGCTCTTCAATACCCTTTATATGTTTGTAAGAAAGGAATAAGTTTCGTTTTCACATAGAGACAGCATGGAATAAGGGAAATGGAGGCAAAACCAGTTTAAACAAGCCCCAGACAAAGAGAAGAGAGAATCTGCCTGATGTAAAGAGACATGAGGTAGTATCAGAGGTGGGAACTCACAGCAAAAAAATAAAAATTTGGGGGGGTGATTTGCTAATCAGTTCAAAATCTCAATAATGAGCTAGTTGGCTCTCTGGGATTGGCTGTACAAATTAAAATCTCAAAAGATGAATTAGTTAGTGTTCTCAGATAGGCTGCAACCTCTGTAGTACCCAGTCAATGGGGAAACAGGGGAGGGACTTGCGAATTAGGAGTAGGAGATTTAAACATCGCCATTCGCTTCCTCTGGCACGCCAGCCTTCCGCGTGTTTGGCTGGACGCCCCATCTTGCAAGATCGTAAATAAATTCTTTTCTCCTCCAGAACCAAGAGAGCGTTTATTCCCTTACAGGTACCACTTTATTTCCGACAACTTGGGGGCTCGCCCGGGATCCAAAGCTTCGGAGGGGGACCCCCGAGGTGGACAAAGGGAAGGTGCGCCCCGCTGATTGAGTGGTCTCGGACTCCGCCATTGGGGGCCCATCTCTGGCAGCTAAAGGGCCCGAGACCAGACGCTTGGATCTGCCGGTTGTGGATGAGAAAAGGGGGAAAAGGCTTGCCTCTGTTTGACCAGGCAACTCCGTGCACGGACCAAGGTAAGGAAAGTAATATATTGCCTTGGTGGTCGGGAATTCCTGATGAGTCTGGAGCTGCTTGTGTGTGACTGAGACGTGCGACATACTGCACGAAGCGAGTGAGGAGTCTCAATCTGCGGTTCCCTTCTCCCGTGAGGGAAAGGGCCAGAGACAGATGAAGCGAAAGGAACTGAGAGAAAGAAGCCCAGACAAGACTCAGGATGGGAAATAGAGGCAGTTGGCTGGCCGGGGAAGAAGAAAAGGGGGCACCTATAGAGTCCCTCGGGGGCATCCCTCCAGATAGCCCACTAGGTAGGATGTTAAAATATTGGACCGATAGCGATTGGACCAAGGGAAAGGACAAAAAGAAAATGATTAAATTTTGTTGTTACATTTGGACTGAAGAAAGCATTTCACCGCCAGACGTATTCTGGCCAAAGTATGGGACAGAGGAGACTGGCTCTGTGCCAACCTTGTAATTTATGTTAATGAGAAGACACCCTTTTCTAAGGAGGAGTCTGATTATGCCACATGCTGGCTAAAGAACAAAAAAACTCCCCTTTACCCTGTGAAAGATAAAAACCCAAACTTGGAAGATGAGTTGGTAGAATCTAAACCCTGGGACCCCTTATTAAGCCTTCCTCCTCCCTACTATTCCCCTCCTCCCCCAGGGCAGAGATTGTTAGAGTCTGAGGACCTAATAAGGTCCGCACAGGTTCCAGGGGAATCAGGAGGCCCATCGGCGCCAACTGCCCCACCAGATATGACCCATCAATGGTTGAGGAAAGAATTAACACAGTGCAAAAAGGATGTACAGAATTTTCCATTTCCAAAAACTCTTGAAGGAAAGAGAGTAAGGGAACATCACACCATTAAATCCCTTTACCCCTTGAGGGAGGTGCCTATGGGGCCAAAGGAAGTTGGGTATGTAAATGCCCCATTAACAAGTGCAGAAGTAAGAAATTTTAAGAAGGAGATGAAATCGCTAATAGAGGACCCAATGGGGCTGGCTGAGCAAATAGATCAGTTCCTAGGCTCTAGCCTATACACGTGGTCTGAACTTATGTCCATATTAAACATCCTCTTTACAAAAGAGGAGAGAGGAATGATAAGAGGGGCTGCTATGAAAGAATGGGAAAGGCAGCACCCACCAGGGCAAGGGGTGATGGCAGCAGAGCAAAAATTTCCAAATACTGACCCTGATTGGGATAATAATGATAAAGAGGATAGGGCACAAATGAAGGATCTCAGAGACCTCATTGTAGAGGGAATAAAATTGGCGGTACCCAAATCTCAAAATTTGGATAAGGCCTTTGAGGTAAATCAAGAGAAAGATGAGTCTCCCTCTGCTTATCTACAAAGATTGAGAGAACAATTAAGGAAATATTCAGGTATGGATCCTGAAGACCCTGTAGCCCAGGGAATGTTAAAGGTCAGCTATGTGAAGGGATCTTGGCCTGATATTCAGAAAAAGATTCAGAAAATAGATGGATGGATGAATAAGCCATTGGAGGAGTTATTAAGGGAAGCACAGAAAGTATTTGTAAGAAGGGAGGATGAAAAACAAAAGCAGCAGGCTAAAGTCATGATAGCCACTGTTGACCACTTGGTCAAGAAAAGATTAGAAACAGGAAATGGGGGATGCAGACAGAGGCGAGATAGGGGAGGGGGCTGGGCTGATTTAAAAAAAGGAGCAAGGAAAATGCAGAACTCTGCAGGTTGTTATCATTGTGAAAAGCCTGGCCATTTCAAAAGGGAGTGCCCAGACTTACAGAAGGAGGGTCGAGTTATACCGCTAATGAATTTTGAAGACTAGGAGAGTCAGAGGCTCCTCATCTCAGAAGCCCACCGGGAGCCTTTAGTAAATTTAAAGGTGGGCCCATATCAAGAGGAAATTACATTCTTGGTAGACACTGGAGCAGCTTGCTCCTCTGTAAATCATCTTCCAAAGGGGGCCAGGTTCTCTGGCAATTCCCTCACCGTCACAGGGGTAAAAGGGGAGGGATTTAAAGTTCCCATTCTTGAACCTACTAACATTTGTTGGGAAAATAATCAAATCATAGCTCCCTTGTTGCACATCCCAGAAGCTGGGAGTAATTTATTAGGAAGAGACCTAATAATACCTATGGGACTGGATTTAGAGGTAAGGAATGGACGGATTGAGGTTTTGGCCCTGCTCACTGAAGAAGATGAAAAAGACATTAAGGAGGAGGTATGGGTAAAAGAAGGAAACAGGGGAGGGTTGCAAATTCCCCCAGTTAAAATCAAGTTAAAAAAGGAAGGGGAGGTCGTGTGCCAGAAACAATATCCTATTCCTCTTAAAGGAAGACAGGGACTCCAACCCATCATTGAGGGTCTCCTTCGAGATGGACTCTTGGAAACCTGTATGTCCTCTTTTAATACTCCCATTCTCCCCATTCAGAAACCAGATGGTAGCTGGAGAATGGTGCAGGATCTAAGGGCCATTAATAAAATTGTCCAGGTTCGACACCCTGTAGTTCCTAATCCTTACACTCTCCTGAGTAAAATTCCCTTCCATCATAAGTGGTTTAGTGTAGTAGATTTAAAGGATGCCTTCTAGGCCTGTCCCCTTGATCCAGAAAGTAGAGACCTGTTTGCCTTTGAGTGGGAAGATCCCTTCAATGGGCGAAAGCAGCAATACAGATGGACGGTCTTACCTCAGGGTTTCATGGAGTCCCCCAATCTCTTTGGGCAAGAGTTAGAGAGGGTACTGGAAAAATTTCCAGTCCCACCTGAAATCACCCTTCTGCAATATGTAGATGATCTATTAATATCAGGTAAAGAAAGGCAAGTGGTGGCTCAAGCTACAAAAAAATCTGAACTTTTTAGGGGAACAAGGATTAAGCGTATCTAAAAGTAAACTGCAATTTGTAGCAAGGGAAGTTAAGTACCTAGGCCATCTCATAAGTGAAGGAAAAAGAAAAATCCATCCAGAAAGAATCCAGGCCATAGTAGAGTTGCCTCTTCCTCAAACAAAAAGAGAGCTAAGAAAATTCCTGGGATTGGTAGGGTACTGTAGATTGTGGATAGATTCTTTTGCATCTCGAACTAAAGAGCTATACCAAAAATTACTAGAGGAAGAGCCTAACAAGATAGAATGGGAGGAAGTGGAAATAAAGGCATTAATTGAACTCAAGCAGGCACTGGTGCAAGCTCCTGTTCTAGCACTTCCTTCCCTCGAAAAACCCTTTCACCTGTTTGTTACAGTAGATAAGGGAACAGCTTTGGGGGTCCTAACCCAAATCTGGGGAGGCCAAAGAAGGCCGGTGGCTTTCCTTTCAAAGGTTTTAGATCCAGTCTCTAGGGGGTGGCCTGGGTGTGTTCAAGCCATTGCAGCAACTGCCCTTTTAGTAGAAGAAAGCAGGAAATTAACCTTTGGAGGGGCATTAGTAGTTAGTACTCCTCATCAGGTGAGAACTATTCTGTCTCAAAGGGCAGGGAAATGGTTAACTGATTCTCGAATCTTAAAATATGAAGCAATCCTAATGGAAAAAGATGATTTGGTCTAAACAACAGATCATAGCCTGAACCCGGCCTCCTTCCTCTGGAAGGGGCCTGAGCAAGTAGAGACCCCTGAGCATGACTGTTTAGACCTAATTGAATACCAAACTCGAGTCCGACCTGACCTAAGGGATCTTCCCCTGCACTTGGGGGAAAGACTGTTCATAGATGGATCCTCCAAAGTCCTAGAAGGAGAAAGGCACAATGGCTATGCAGTTGTGGATGGGATAACTTGTGAAGTAAAAGAAGCTAGCCAATTGCCCAATAAGTGGTCAACTCAAACTTGTGAATTGTATGCACTAAATCAAGCCCTCAAATTATTAGAAGGAAAGGATGATACAATATACACTGACTCTAAGTATGCCTTTGGGGTAGTCCACACCTTTGGAAAGATCTGGGAAGAAAGGGGATTAATCAATAGCAAAGGAAAAGAACTGGTTCATGGGGAATTGGTGAAACAAGTATTAACCAATCTACTCTTACCTAGAGAAATATCAGTGGTGCATATAAATGGACACCAGAAGGGACCTACTTTTGAGGCAAAAGGCAATAGGTTGGCTGATGAAAAGGCTAAGGAGGCCTCTCTCTACCCCCCTTTAAAAATAATGGTCCTAATACCCTCTATCCCTAAGGAATTTGGGGTCCCTACATTCTCTGCCAAAGAAGTAAAAGAGTTGAAACAGTTAGGAGCAACCTTAAATGATCAGGGGAGATGGTTTCTCCCAGATGGCAGACAAATGTTAAATAAACAAATAATGAGGGAGATATTAGCAGTCCTACACCAGGGGAGTCATTGGGGGGTACAAGCCATGTGTGATGTAGTACTTAAACAATTTGGATGTGTAGGCCTTTATACAGTTGCTAAACAAATCTGTGAGCGGTACATAATTTGTCAAAAAATTAATAAAAAGGTTTTAAGAAAACAGGTACAAGGGGGAAGAGAGCCGGGCCTGAGACCATTCCAGAGCATTCAAGTTGATTATACTGAAATGCCACCAATCGGTCGTTTAAAATATATTTTGGTAATTGTCGACCACCTCACTGGATGGGTGGAAGCCTACCCTCTATCCTCAGCTACAGCATTGGGAACTTCTAAAGTTATCCTTGAACAAATCATTCCCCGTTATGGGTTAGTGGAAAATATAGACTCTGATAATGGCAGTCACTTTACCTCCCGTGTATTGCAGAATGTCATGAGAAGCCTGGGTGTCACTTGGGACTTCCACACTCCCTGGCATCCACCATCCTCTGGGAGAGTGGAAAGAATGAATCAAACCATAAAGAAACATCTTTCTAAATTAGTTTTGGAAACAAAGTTACCTTGGATCAAGTGCTTACCTATAGCTCTACTAAGAATCAGGACTGCCCCTAGAAAAGAACTGGGAATTTCCCCTTATGAAATGCTTTTTGGTTTGCCTTTCCCCAGGAGGACTGGAAAGCTCCCCTCCCTAGACACAAAGGATCTTTTTCTTAAGAATTATATACTGGCCTTGTCTTCTACTTTATCATCTTTCAGGCACCGTGGACTGCTGGCTCAGACCCCGCCTCTTGAATTTGCTGCCCATCGACATCAGCCTGGCAGCTGGGTTCTGATCCAGTCGTGGAAAGAATCCAAACTTCAACCGATCTGGGAAGGACCCTATCAAGTCTTGCTGACAACTGAGACGGCAGTCCGAATGGCAGAAAGAGGCTGGACTCATTACACACGAGTGAAGGGACCGGTGCCTGAACCAGACAATAAGTATCCAGCAACTCAACCTGAATCCTGGAAAGTGACTCCTACCTCAGATCCCCTAAGGATCACCTTAAATAGGCAACAGTTGAAAGAACATACTAGGAGGGAAGAAGGGCTGGATTAAACCCTATGTTTGCATTGTGCTCTGTGTATAGCTTAATGATGAAATTGCTTATGCTGATCATAATGTTCTATATTCAAGGAGTAACAGGTTCTGCTAAGCTGGTTATAAGTGTAGTCAAAGGCTTAAAGTCTCAAACTGTACAATTTGATGTCTGTCAAGTAATGAGCTGTAAAAATCTAAAACATCAGCAACAACTGAGGGAGGAATATAAGCATTTATGTAAGCAGACTGTTCAAATAGAAAGCAAGATTGTTGGGGGGCGAACATTTGAGAGTATAACTTATGAGACACCTAACCCCTGTTATTCTTGGAACACTGCTTGGTGGACCACACAGTATGAGGGATGGGTCTTACCCAGGTTGGAGGAAAAACCATTAAGGGAAACTTGGCTGGAATTTAACTCTCCAGTTCAAATTGACCCCAAGGTCATTAGAATACTTAAGACCAAAGACTTAAAGCAAACCACAGAAATAGAGACAGGTTATGGAAATACAAATGCCTGGGTAGAATGGGGCAAACATACCATCCAGAGTCTAAACAGAAGTGACTCTTATGCTTGTACAACCAAACAACCCACTGTTCAGATTATGCCCTTCCCCTTGGGAATGAAAAAGCATGAAAGGGAGTTTAAATGTATAACACTCCTCTTTCAAAATGCTACTCCTGGTGAAAGTTGTAGTACGTTGTCCTCCCTTTTCCCTCCAGTCCAGGAGGGAAGTGTCAAAGCCATACCAGCGTCTCACCTTGGTCCCGGAAACCACTCTGCCTGTGTCTCCAGATGGGAAGGAGGGCTCCAGGATCTTGGTACCATGGCTTTGTGTACACAGGTGTGGAATGTGAGCAAGGATAGTACTGGCAACTTCTCCAGCCTAACTATACCCCGAGCAGACCTCTGGTGGTACTGTGGGAAGGGCATCCTCTGGCCAACACTACCTGAAAGGTGGGGAGGAACCTGTGCTCTGGTTCAATTGGCTATCTCATTTACCCTGACATTTGAAAGTAATAAAGTACCAACCCAAGGCAAAGGAGAAAAGAAAAATGTACAAAGTGTACCTAGTTCATTCAATAAAAAAATGTTTGTAGATAGTATAGGGGTTCCCCAGAAAGTTCCTAATGAGTTTAAAGCTAAAAATCAATTAGCTGCAGAATTTAAATCATCCTTATTCTGGTGGATCACCATCAATAAAAATGTCAATCATCAGCTAAAATTTATCAACTATACCAGGAATGTCATTAAAGAAATAGCAGAACAGTTAGATGCCACTAGCCGAATGGCATGGGAAAACAGAATGGCCCTAGACATGATGCTAGCTGAAAAAGGAGGCGTCTGTGCTATAGTTGGGGGAAATTGTCGCACATTCATCCCCAATAATACTGCACCTAATGAAACTATCACCAAAGCCCTACAAGGCTTAACAGTCTTATTTCAGAAACTAGAAAAGAATTCTAGCATTAACAACCCACTCATAGAATGGTTGGAAAATTGGTTTGAGAAATGGAAAGGAATTGCAACATCTATTTTAATTTTCCTTATCATTCCAGCCAAAATGTTTATAACAGCTGGGTGCTACATAATCCCGTGTGCTCAAAGGCTAGTTCAAAAACCCATCAAAACCACTAGAATCAAAAATAAGAAAGATCCCTATGATGAGGAATGTGAAAAAGCCCTTAGCAAATTTAAGAATCTAAAATGTGAAAACTAAAAGTGTTTAAAAAGAAAGAGGAGGGAATCTGTAAGAAAGGAATAAGTTTCATTTTCACATAGAGACAGCATGGAATAAGGGAAATGGAGGCAAAACCAGTTTAAACAAGCCCCAGACAAAGAGAGGAGAGAATCTGCCTGATGTAAAGAGACATGAGGTAGTATCAGAGGCGGGAACTCACAGCAAAAAAATAAAAATTTGGGGGGGGATTTGCTAATCAGTTCAAAATCTCAATAATGAGCTAGTTGGCTCTCTGGGATTGGCTGTACAAATTAAAATCTCAAAAGATGAATTAGTTAGTGTTCTCAGATAGGCTGCAACCTCTGTAGTACCCAGTCAATGGGGAAACAGGGGAGGGACTTGCGAATTAGGAGTAGGAGATTTAAACATCGCCATTCTCTTCCTCTGGTACGCCAGCCTTCCGCGTGTTTGGCTGGACGCCCCATCTTGCAAGATTGTAAATAAATTCTTTTCTCCTCCAGAACCAAGAGAGCGTTTATTCCCTTACAGGTACCATTTTATTTCCGACATGTTTGGTGAAGATATTGATTAAGGCAATGGGCCTAAGAGTTACATTAAACTTGGCTCCTGTCCATGCTTTACCACTTTGTGGGTGTGGGAATTTTGACAGGTTAATTAATAATTTTGTGCTTTAGTTGCTACAAATGTAACATAGAAGAAATAATGAATAACTTATCCCATTGAGTTGTTGAGGGAATTAAGTAAGATAATGAATGTAAAACTATGCTTAGGGCAGTGCTTAGGACTAGGTAAGTGCACTATAAAATTAGCTTTTGTTATTATTAAGAAGGAGGAGACTCTGCTGTTGTCATTCTTTTCTTTGAGAGCCTTCTGAAAGCATAACAATTATTGGTCTTAATCCATGGCCTTCAATTCCACTAGATAGTAACTGTTCTATTGCCAAGTGTTTAATTTCCTAGTCTGCTCCAGCAAATACCATGAAATGAGTTAAACAATGGGCAGTTTGAGGACAGGAAAAAATTCAAATCAGAGCATCATTGAGGTGATGCTTTTTGCCCAAGACTGTGGCATTCTGGGTCTGGCTTCTGGTGAAACTTGTCTTAAACTTGTCACATGGCAGGGCACATGGCAGTGTCTCCTGGTCTCTCCCTTCTCTTCTGGGTTTTCTTGATTTCAGCTTCTGTGGCTTTCTTTCTCTCATGTCTGTATTCATTCCATTTACAAAGGACTATGGTAATAAGATTAAGACCCGTCCTGATTGAGCTGGGCCACACTTTAACTGAAATAGCCTCAAGAAAGGGTTCTTCTTACGATGGGTTCACACCTACAAGAATGGATTAAATTTAAGAACATGTTTTTCTGGGGTACATAAGCTTCAAACCACCATACCAAGTTTTGCTGCATCTCTGCATATGCCCAAAATGCACCATTCAAAACACAAATACTATTTAACAATTTTCAATTATATGTACAGTTCTGATAACAATAATTAGATTATTATCTAGAATCCCATTTCATTTTTTCCTGTAGCAATATTTTCCCTTCCAGGGGGGCACAATGAATAATGTCCACAAACTGCCACTGGATAGTTAATTTATTCAACATAGAAAACTCTATCCAAGTTATAATTTTAAAGCTATTTTTTAAAAGTTAACAAGTTCCTCCCTAAAAGTGTATCAACATTACAATAGCCCCAGAAGATGCTGTAGGTAATTTTTATAAAATAAACTTTACTTTTCAGAACAGTTTAAATATGTAGAAAAATTGAGCAGATAGTTCCTTGAGTTCCCATGTACCCCACATTCTATTTCCCCTATTATTACAACTTACATTAGTATAGTACTAACAAACCAATATTGATTCATTATTGCTAACGAAAAACCATACCTTATTCAGGTTTTCTTAGTTTTTAATGTGCTTTTTCTTTTCTAGCGTCCCATCCGGGATACCTCATTGTATTGTAATCATGTCTCTTGAGGTTCCTCTTGGCTGTGAGAGGTTCTCAGATTTTCCTTGTTATTGATGACTTTTACAGTTTTGAGGAGTACTGATCAGATGTTTTGCAGAATGTTACTTTATTTGGATTTGTCTGATATTTTTCTCTTAACTATACTAGAGTTATGGATTTGGGGGAGGAAAATCACAGGGTAAGGTAATGATAGTTTGAATTATATACCCCAATAAGCACATGTTCTTAATCTTAATATGCATCCCTGTGGGTGTGAACCCATTATAGATAGGATCTTTTGAACATGTTACTTTTAGTTAAATTGTGGCCCAACAGAATGGGGGTTGGTCTTAATCTGTATTATGGGAGGCCTTATAAAGAGAAGAAACTGGAATGCAGAGACAGAGAAAGTTACAAGGAGAAGCTGGAAATTAGCAGAATCTGGAAGAGCAGAAAGGAGAGAAGACTCCCATGTGACAGGAAGCAGAGATGCAAACAAGGAGCCACAAAGATTGCAGCAAGCCAGCACCAGAACACCAGTTTCCAGGAGAAAACAAGCCTTGCAGATATCCTGATTTTGGGCTTCCTTTTGCCTCAGAACCATGATCCAATAAATTCCTGTTTTTAAGCCTAAATTGGTTTGTGGCATTTGTGATAGCAGTTCTGCCGAAATAATACATAATGTTTGTCAGCTTTCCCTACTATAAAGTTATTTTTTTTTCCACCCTTGCTTTCCTGTACTCTTTAGAAGGAAGTCATAGGTACAGCCCACATTTAAGGATTGGTAACTTATGCCTTAAAAGTAGAGTATCTAAATAAATTATTTGAAATTGTTCTACACTCGAGTTTTGCTTAACTATTTATTCATTAATTTTTAATATCAATATTGTTTCATGGATATTTATTTTCTACTATGAATTAGAGTCCAATACTACTTTATTTATGTTGTTGCTCATATTGTTCCAGCTTGGGCCGTTGTCCATTTTGAGCTCTTTCAGTTGGCTTTTGTGTTCCTTTGACATACCCCAGTCATTGTGGAGGTTTTTGTTTTGTTTTTCTCGAACATTTCTTACCTTCTGGCACTGCAAAATGGTTATCTGGTATGTTTCCTGCCCCAGTCATATAATCAGCCATTTCTCTGAGGATCCCTGGTCCCTTTAATTGGAGGGTTAGAAACAAATGTGAGTGGTGGGTCACTGGAGGTGATTTTGATCCGATTGAAAAGTTTCCATATGATATGTAATAGCGAGAAGTATCAAATGGAAATCCTTTTCCCTTGATTATGAAAATAGCACATATACATTGTTTAAACTGAGATAATTTAGGCAAGTGCAAAAATTGAAGTCACCCAAAACACAATGTCTTTAAAACATGTAGCTAATAGCCATATGTCTCTCTCCCATTTCTCTGCCAAATCCTGGATAATTTAAGAACACAGGAGATGGGAATTTTTGGCTGGAAGAATCTTAGCAATTTCATTTGCCATATATTGTGTTCCGTCTCTTTGGATGGAAGGCACTCATTGTGTCATGTCAGGCCAGATTTAAGAGAGACAACGTCATGAAGATGCTCCAATGTCATACACTAAAAATCTCTCCAATTTTCCTCCCACCAGTTCCATCCCATTTGCAGTGTAGTGTCCACATATTATATTATGATTTCCATTGTATTAAGAGGCCCTGAACCTAGTTTGTACTTATGAGTTACAGGCATTATATGGTCTTCAGTGCCACACATATAATATGAAGAATTCAAACTAGGCCCATATGATTTGACTGAATAAGAATGTGCTATACCATTACGAAATGTTATCACCAAATTATGACTTTCAAGAGTGTTTCTCTCTAAAGTAATTTATAAATATTAAATAACTTTATACAGCTAACCTAATCATAACTTACTATTTATTGTATCTTTAAATGTATGTATCTACATAAAATATGTCTTGATGTCTGCTAGAGCAAGTTCCCTTATTCTCAAGGAATATCTTGACTGTTTTTGAACTTTTTGTTTTCCTAATAAATTCTGCATTCCAATTCTTTAAAAAGTCCCTTGTTCTAAAAATTATAACTAAATATTTTTTTTTTGTGCTGAGTTTATGTCATCAGTAAAGCAGGAAGTTACTCTGCTCTCAACGGGTGTACATGTTGGTGAGGATAGAGGACAAAAATAAAGAAGCAGGATGGGTCCAGTTAGTGATTAGTCCTATGACACTAAGAAAGCTAGGTAAGGTGATAAGAGAGTGAAAGTGGGTGCATATGTTTTATGCTTATGTTGGAATGTTCTGAAAGGTGACTCTGAAGTGGTAACACATTTGTGTCAAAAACTGAATGACAGGAACGGGCAGGCTAGCGGCATAGTCTTCCAGGGAGAGGAGAAAGGTGTAAAGGCCCTAAACTAAGAAAGATGTTTCTATGTTTGAGAAACAAGAACAAAGATGGGGATTTGAACATAGTCAGCAAAAGAAGCCACAGTAAAGCCAAGGTCAAGAAAGAGGCAAAAGCTAGATAAGGTAAGTGTTTATTAACCATGGTAAGGAGTTTGGATGTTAATCTAAGAGCACTGGGAAAGCCATTAGATATTATAATGTTTTTGTTACTACTGTGATTATTTTTATAACACTTGTGGACCCCAGGCACAGAGGGCTGGTTAATCAGAATCTTTAGACATCTATGGCTAAGGCTTTTCTTTTAATTTTTCCCCATTCTCTACTTTTTATCATCTTTCTCCTCAAGTCATCTTTTCTAATGCTATGGTTAATATTTTTATTTGAAAATTAGTACCCAAACAGGAAAGTGCCATTTAATAAATGTGTGTGAACACCACACAAGTCAAGCTATAAAACATGATTTTACCCCAGAACTCCCTCCTTCCTGTTTCTAATAACTTTGTTGCACTTCTTGCATGAGAACCACTATGTTCACTTCTCACATCGTAAAATAGAGCCTGTATTTGAACTTTATATGAATTGAAACACGCATTATATGTCCTTTTGCGTCTGGCTTTTTTTGTGCCATACGTCCCTGTGGTTCTATTTAACAGCAGTGTGTTCCTATAAATGCTATGGTATTCTATTCTGTGAATTCATTTATTTAATCTGCTGCTGATAGCATTGGATTGTTTCCAGTTTTTGGCTCTTGCAAATGCTGCTATAAACATTCTTGAAAATGTCTTTATGTGCATGTGTGCCTATTTTGGTTGAGTACATCACTAGGAGTGGTCATAGTGCATTTCAGTATGCAATCGATAGCCCTATTTATTGATGTTGGATTTTATTTTGTGTGTCAGCTTGTTCTTTAAATTATTACAGAGGTATGTTAAAATCCCACAGTATGGTAATGATTTATGTTTATTCTTTTACTTTTGCCATATTTTGCTGTCTATACATACAAATCTAGAATTATTAAGCATATGCATATAGACACTGTATATGTTGAATTTTTATTCAAAAATTATATAAATTTTATAAATTCTATAAAATTTGTATTAGAATTCTATACAAATTCTATAAAAACTATAAATTCCACAATAAAAATTGAATTTTTATCATTATGAAACATCCTTCTTATCTCTGATAATCTATCTCATCTTAAAATTGTTTTTATCCCTAAATTGTGGTAGTAGTTAGAACTGCTGTAGCTGTTCCTTAGCAACATAAGATGAACCGATAGTACGTTTGCTGCCTTTCAGGTTGGTGGCAGTCAGGGCATGTGTGATATTCTCTTCCTGATCTGTAGCTGTAACTGTGATGCACAGCAAAGCAAATATTAAAAAAAAAAAAAGTATGAAAACAAATAATGCAATGAGACTAAGTTATACACTTTTGTATTTTTATTTTTATATAAGGTATTTGCTGGCTCTTGTTGGCCTCTAGTTCAGTCTTTTATTTAAATTCTAATTTATGAATTATTTGGACTGAATTCATGTTTGGGGACATGTATGTATTGATGTACAGCTTGAATGTGAATAATTATTCCAAACAATATTTGACAGCTTTTTTCTGGCTTTATTATATAAATTTTCTGTTTGGTCAATGATTTAATCATATCATAATTTAATGAATCTGTTTATTCCCTTTTTTCAAATATTTGTAGTGTAGGGTGGTTAACATGATGAATTTTCCATGAGTGCTCAGTCATCTTACAATATAAAAGCGTGTAGAGGTGTTAAAATTTTTTTTCATCTGGCATTTGATTTGGTTTGAAATGAGGATCTTTTTCTATTCTTTTCAACTTTCAGTCTTTTTATACCTTAACATTTAAGAGATGACCCTTGGAATCAGAAAATAACTGTTTTCTTTTTTAAAAATTGGTCTGATTAAATCAAACTTTCACATTTTTAAAGCATTCAATCCATTTAAATTTATTGAAACTATGGATATAGTTGATTTAAATCTACCATCATACTGTATGCTTACTATATGTCTTCCCTGTTTAATGCTTCTTACTGTTTTTTCTTTCCTCTTTCCCACATTTGGGTTGATTATTTTATTACATTTTTAATTTCCATTTTTAAATGGTGACTTAAATAACTCCTTGAAATATTTTAGTTGTTATACTAGAGAATAAAACATGAATTTTGAATTTTCATAATCTGGTATGATTTAGTTCTTTTACCTCTTTGTAAAAAATGCAAGGCTCTTAAAACAATTGAAGTCCATTTACCACCATCCCAACTTTTATTTTACAGTTTTATTACTTATTTTAATGCTCACATGTTTTAGGCTCTGCAATACATTATTTTTTTTTATGCAAACAGTATTCATTTAGACTTGCCCACATGTGTATATTTTCTGTTTTATTCATTCCTTTCTATCTACATCCCTGTGCTTCACTGAAGAATAATTTCTTTTTTTCAGAACATTCTCTGTAGTACAAGTCTTCTCATGATGAATTTTCTTTCTTTTGTTTACTTGAAAATGTCCTGATTTTGCCTTTACTTTTGAAAGATATGATTCTGGGCACAGAATGCTAGTTAGCAGTTATTTCCATTCTGTATTTTGAAGATAGCATTCTAGTATCTTCTGGCTGTTAGTATTCCTATTCTGACTTCAGCTCTCTTATCGTTACTTTTGTGAAGACTCATTTGTCTTTTACTCTGCTGCTTTGCAAATATTTTTCTTCATCTTTCTTTTCTGTCTTGGTATATTTTATTTTGTATTTATCATTTGGGTGGGCTGTGCTTTTGCTTCAATATTGCTGAATCTTCATACATTTTAGAAAACTCTCAACCATTATTTCTTCAAATATTGCATCTGCCCTAATGCATCTGTCCTACCCTTCTGGGATTATGCTTACACATATATTAAATCTTTCACTGTATATCCCTTGTATCTCTTACATTTTTCAGAAAAAAATCTTTTTTTAAAAGTTTTCCATTCGTTTGTGTTTTGGTACTTCATTTTTCATATTCTTCTTACTATTTTTCTAGTTCACACATCCTCTTTTCAGTTTGGTCTAATCTGCTATTAAGCTCATACATTAGGTTCTTAATTTCATTACTTTTATTCCTGGAAGTTCCACTAGACTCTTTTCATGGTGTCCAGTTCTCTGCCTAAATTCTCAAACTGATCTTTAATTTTTGTGAACCTATTAAGCAGGGTTATTTTAAAGTCAATGTCTAATAACTCTGTATCAGCATACGGTGTGGGTGTCTTTTCTTTTTCTGTTGTTTCTCTTGGTTTTTCATTAGCTTGTCTTTCTTCCTTATGTGCCTGGTTTTTCACAATATTATCACCATTACATAGTTCTTTGCAAAATCTGGTTTATTTGACAGCAAAATATATACAAATATTAAATAGTGATAGGATTCCAGTGATGCTGGGGGTCCACCAAATACAATGTTGTTTTGCTTATCTTTCTGGCAAAAATGTGCACCTTCCCTGAAGGTCTTTAGCACAGTTTGCACTGAATGAACCAGCCATGAAAGCCCTGGCTGAGACTTAAGATCAAGTAAGTGCACGGACATTATAATAAATCATATTGTGTTGTTTGAAACCCTTAGCTAACAGTTATTTTCTCTGGACAAACACAGAGTTCTTTTACATACAGTATTAACATTGCACAACTCTACTGCTGCACTCTAACATGATTCTTTGTAAGTGATCAATTAGAACCAGCTTCCTCTATATCTGATGGACCTCACTATATCTGAATATGCTCCATTTTATTGTTCTGATTCTTATACCATTATCTAGTTAAATTCTCTTGCATGATGTGTAAGAAGAGTTGTCCAAAAATATAAAAATTACGGCCTATATGTATGCGTAAGTTCCAAGAGCTGTATGCCTATATCAATTATAATAGAAATTGAATCACCAAATTTAATTACCTGTACTTAAACTAGGTTGAGGAAGCTATTTTCTAATTTGCTCTGCAATATTAAAATTATCAGTTTTAAGCAATCCAAGTTTTGAAATATTTATGAAGTATTTATTTCTGCCTAACAATGTATCTAAAGTAATTCCGTTCTTAATTATATTATCTCCAACATTTTTCATGTCTTTGTTTAACAGTGTAATAGCCCAAGAAGGATTATTTAGTGATGCAGACAGTAATCACAAACAGTATATTTGAAAGACTAAAACATTCCCCATGGCAATTTAGCAAAATAATACCATCTGTGGTTCTCTTAGTCACCTCCACCAGACACGGTGTAGGGTCACAGTTCAAAGTAGAATTTGCAAAATTTTGAGATTAATTTTTGTTTACAAACTTGCAGTACATTTATCTTTGATATCATTCAATATGATTTTGCAAAAATACGTGAACTAAGGTTTTCTTCATGTGTCCATCAGCATTTTGCATACATAAATGGTTTGTCCATTGGGTGTATGATTAATATATAGCTGAGGAACAGTCACAGCCAAAACAGCACACCAGTAGGACAATGTCAGGTGTCTTTCTTCAGTGGGCGTACTTCTTGCACCAACTTATATTCCCTGTTTTCTTTAGTTTCTAGGCAACATCCTGGGTGCTACAGATTCACTTGGGTGGTTGTGGAATCATTATGTAGAGTCTCAAAAGAGCCAACATCTCTTGCAATTACCCCTATTCAGTGTTTCCAGGGATTTTGGAAGGGGCATTCCAGAGGCAGTTTATCAGGGATCATTTCTAGCAAAAGCAATACAGCATAGTCACATAGTTTACATTTCTTCCTTATCAAGTGTCCAGAAGAACTGATATAAAAAGTTAACCCAAAGTCAAGTTTACATGGAGGGAGAATGAATTTTATCTATTATTTGTAGTGCTTCCAACCTGTGATCTATGGTTAAAACCTTTAATATAGAGGGAAAAATTCAGGTTCATATATATCTGACCACATGTGCTTATATGGTCTAAAGGAGCATTGTCATACCTCCCATATGTTAATCAATTGGGTTATTAGTTTGGCCAATTCAACTTTTTAGGGTCCTATATGTGTGAATGTAGATGTAATATACAATATATATTAAACTGGAAATTTACATAAATTACATACATACAATTATATATATTAAACTGAGAAATTTTTTAATGTTAAATGAAATAGCAGTACATACACATAAAACCATTGTGCATTTTTTTTCTTTTGTAGCTACAGTATCCCTTCCCACGTATCAAAAGTAATTTTAGGGCTTTATCAAGTCTGGGAGAATAGTCATATCAGAGTTTCAAAAGAACAAAGTTCTGACTGCAACCTTTTGAGTTGAACTTTTAAAGCATTAAGTCACTTTACACATAAGTCTCCCAGTCTATATTTAGCTGACATTTTACGGAGTATGAATATGTAATTCCCAAATTTGTCACTAGATGGGAGAAGAGGACTTTGGTTAGATTCTAGTGAAGGCATCCTATTTGGTTAGTTTCTCGTAGAGGAATCCATTTGGTTAGATTCATTAGAGGAATTCATTTGGTATGATTCCAGTATAGCTCTTTTGTAGTCACTGGTAATTTTGTTAAAGTAATCTGTGTGTCGTTTAGGGCATTCTTCAGTATACGGAGCTACAGAAATTTGCAAAAGTCTTCTTTCTGTGGTCACAGATTATGCTCAGGAATGGCCTTTGCCACTTGTTTGTCAGTCTGGATGTCCTGCAGATACACCGGCCTGGGGACTGAACAGCATATGGCAATTTGTCTCTGGTCCTGGCTACTTTGGAAATAGCTTGGAGCTTGAGTGGGATCATAACCAACCTAGTGGCTACATATCCTTCTCCTGTCTGTCTCCTGTCAATTTTTATAGCCCCTACACATTTTGATTCTATTAAAAGCTATTAGCTGCCCAGATCTAGGCACCATAACCTTGTTCTGCCTTTATATCACTCCAGTACCTTCAGTCAGATGTTTAAAAATATAATTTGCCTATTTAATCTAGTTTTTCACAGTGAAAAGTGTCATAGGAATTATCTAGTATGTGATGACCAAAAAGACTCTAATATTTTGCAAATATGTCTTGCATATGCTTGTATCCGTGAAAAACAGGTTATGTTATTTATAATTATGTGTTTTAAATCAATTTTAACATTTACATTTCCAGATAAATAGTATTATGAAATGAATGTTATTTATTTCTTGACTTTTGTCACTCAACTCTTTATTTTTAAGTTTGATCCACATTAGATAGAGACAGTGTGTACAACCTCTTAAGCATTTCACAGCTTGCATCTACCACATTTATTTATTTACCAATTTCCAGTTTGCCTCAAGCACCCTGTTACCACAAACAATGCTTTGATAAATATTTTGGTCTTGTGCCTGACTTTGTACATATTTGTTCAGAATTTGCTATGATTTATATCCAGGAGAGAGATCACTGTGTTGTTATAAGTATGTAACCTACATTTTAATAAATGCTTTCCCAGATGGCTTTATAGATTCGTGTACACTCCTACAAGCAAAACCTTGTGGTCCTTGCCTCTGCACATACTAGCCAATACTTGCTGTTAAGTTGCTTTCTAAATTTTGCCATTCTTAGGGATGTTGAGTGGCATCTTGTTTTAATTTGCATTTATCTGATTACCAGAACATTTGTTCATTTCTTCATATGCTTGATAGAAATTTGCCCTTTAACTTTTGTGAATTTCTCTATTATCAAGTTTTACATGTTTCTGTGGCATTTTTATTAAAATTTGAATTGAGTTTTTCACATAGTATCTATTGTGTTTGCATTAAAATTGAATTTGATTGTGTGTGTATGAGTATGTGTGACTATATGTATATACATGCATTATGGCCTACTATATATTGACAGTTCATTAAATTAAATGATTTAATTTAATAGGTATTAACCCCTTGTAGGTTTTAGACTTGCATATATGTCCAATCAGTTGGCCATCTCTCTCTTGACTTTGTTGATTGTGTCCGTAGATTGAATTGAAAACCTTACTCATTATGTAGTGATACTTATCAACACTTTTGTCTTATGGTTTATGCTTTTGGGTGTACTTTAAGAAGAATTTGGAGGTTGGGCAAGATGGCAGCATAGGAAGATGTGGAATTTAGTTAGTCCCCTAGAGAAGCTAGTAAACAGCTAGGAACTGTATGGAACAACTGTTTGGGGGACATCCATGACCAGACACACATTGTACACCAGTCTTGAATAGGTGGAAGGGTAGAAATCACAGCATAGAACTGTAAGTAAAGCCCCCAAACTGCAGAGCTGGCACCCCTCTCCCACTGGCACGGCAGGCTGAGTTGGAACACTCCCCTCTTGGAAAAAGAAGCAGTTTCTACTAGAAGCAAGGGAAGATAGCTCAACAAAGCTCCAACTGCAGTTTTAATTAACAAATTTGGACCACTGAATGCAAGCTATGAATATAGATAAACCCAGAGTAAGCAGGAAAGGAACCCCGAGGTTTCTTCCAGCAGAGAGGAGGCAAGGCAGACAAAATAAATAAAAAGAATAAATAAAAACAGAGGTTTTTGGAGTCAGTCAAGCTCAGAATACTGGAACTGGGCTGTGCCCCAAGGAAATGTGTATATAGAGACAGGTATCAACTCTGGCTCTTGACTGGTGAAACTTGGGGGCTGGGGACTGGCTCTGAAAAGAGGATTTCTTTTTCCTTTTTTTTTTTTTTCCTTTTTTAAACTATTCCAAGTAGCTCATTAGAGAAAGTCTCAAGCATTTTCAATTGTCAGTAATGACCCAGGCAAAGGTGGAGTTAAAATATGTCTGAGAGACAAAGTAAGGGTTAAGTAAAGGAAATAATTCCCTAAAGGACCTATCTTCCTCAAGAAAAGGGGGGTGAGGTGGGACCCAGCTCAAGTAGTAGCCTTCCTTAAGGGAATTCAGGCCCTGGGGGCTTAAAAAATAACAAAAATCAGAAACTGTTTAAGCTTGTCTTCTACTTCCATCTCTGTGGCAACCATGCCCCTAGGATGGACAGGGTCAGTTAAGAATTAAAGGTACTGAACCTCTTTATGCCAGTGGAGAACTGCAGGCTGACAACTTCCACTTGCTGGGCCAGATAGGAAAGACACAGAGTCTAGAGGCCACACAGAAAAGTGTGACAACCTGCTGGGTCTCATCCTCTTGGAACTTGGTACTGATTACACCCTCCTCCTGAGACCTGCACTGTCTGGTCTAGGAAAGTATGATTGGGGTGGATCATATCTAAGTAGACCCTCCTCAAAAAAGAAAAAAAAAAAAAATAGATTCCATAGAGGCAGGGAAAGAACCAGAATAACAAGAGCTGAAAAATTCTGATTAGTTAAATAGAAGCTATGCTAGAGGTCTACAATAAGTTGAACTGAATGCCAAAGAACAGGCAGAGAACAAAACCAACCAACAAGAAAACTCTAGGTAAAAGAGTGAAAACAGCCTCTAAAATAAGCTAATCAAGGAAGCCAGATACCTAGAAACCAACAAAAAATTGTGAGTGACACTAGGAAGAATGAAGATATGACCAAAGGGAAGAAACTAACACTTCAAACAAGATACAGGAGTTGAAACAACAAATTAAAGATGTTCAAACAAACATGGAAAAATCACTTCAAAAATCAATGAGTTGAGGGAAGAAATGTCAAAAGAGATGAAGGATGTAAAGAACACATTGGGTGAACATAAGGAAGAATTTAAAAGTAATAAAAACAAATGGCAGAACTTATGAGAATGAAAGGCACAACAGAAGAGATGAAAAACACAATGAAGACTTTCAACAGTAGATATGAAGAGGCAGAAGAAAGGATTAGTGAACTAGAGAGCAGGTCTTCTGAAATCCTACACACAAAAGAATAGATAGGAAAAAGAATGGAAAAATATGAGCAGGGTCTCAGGGAATCAAATGACAACATGAAGCACACAAACATATGAGTCATGGGTGCCCAGAAGGAGAAGAGAAGGGAAAAGGGGCAGAAAGAATAATGGAGGAAATAATCATGGAAAATTTCACATCTCTTATGAAACACATAAAATTTCAGATCCAAGAAGCATGGCATAACCTAAACAAAATGGATCCATAATAGACCTACTCCAAGACACTAATCAAACTGTCAAATGTAGAAGACAAATAGAGAATTCTGAATGCAGCAAGAGAAAAGCTATCCATCACATACAAGGGAAGCTTGATAAGACTATGTGCAGATTTCTCAGCAGAAACCATGGAGGTGAGAAGGCACTGACTGGTATGATATATTTAAGATACTGAAAGAGAAAAAGTACCAACCAAGAATTCTACATCCAGCAAAACTGTCCTTTAAAAATGAGGGAGAACTTAAAATATTTTTAGGCACATGAACACTGAGAGAGCTTGTGAACAAAGACCTGCTCTACAAGAAGTACTAAAGGGAGATAGGCAGATAGGGAAAGACAGGAGAGTGAAGAGAGTGAGGTCTGGAGAAGAGTATAGAAATGAAGACTATGAATAAGGGTAAAAAGAGAGAAAACAAATAAAGATATGACATATAAAATCCAAAAGACAAAATGATAGAAGAAAGTACTCCTTTAAAGTAATTACATTAAATGTTAATGTATTAAACTCCCCTATCAAAAGACATAGACAGGCAGAATGGGTTTAGAAAAACAGGAGCCATCTATATGCTGTCTACAAGATACACACTTGAAACCCAAGGACAAAAAATAGATTGAAAGTGAAAGGTTGGAAGAAGATATTTCATGCAAACAGCAACCAGAAAAGAGCGAGGATGGCTATATTAATATCAGAAATTAAACTTCAAATGTAAAACAAAAGAGGCAAAGAAGGGCACTAAGTATTAATAAAAGGGATAATTCATCAAGAAGATGTAACAATTATAAATAATTATGCACTGAACCAATGTGCCCCCAAATACAGGAGGTGCACACTGTCAACACTTAAGGGAGTAGACATCTCTATGGTAACAGTTGGAGATATCAATACACCACTCTTATCAGTGGATAGAACATCTAGACAGAGGACAAATAAGGAAACAGATTTTGAATATGATAAATGAACTAGACTTAGCAGACATTTTCAGAACATTGTACCCCACAAGAGCAGGATACACATTTTTCTCAAGTGCTCATGGATCATTTTCCAGGATAGACCATGTTGGGACACAAAGCATGTTTCCATCAATTACAAAAAAATGAAATTATTCAAAGCATTTTCTCAGATCATAATGGAATGAAATTGGAAATCAATAACAAGTGGCAGGCTGGAAAATTCAGAAATACATAGAGGTTAAATAATACATCCTTAAACTATCAGTGGGTCAAGAAAGAAATTACAGGAGAAATCAGTAAATATCTTGAGGCAACTGACAATGAAAACACAATGTTTCTAAACTAATGAGATGAAGCAAAGTTGTTGCTGAGGGGCAAATTTATTGCCTTAAGTGTCTGTATTAAAGTAGAAGAAAGAACAAAAATAGAGGAATTGACTGTTCACCTGGACGGGCTAGAGGAAGAAGCAAAATAACCTGAAAGGAAACAGAAATACAGAAATAACTAAGATTAGAGCAGAAATAAATGAAATTCAGAACATGAAAACAATAGAATCAACAAAACAGAAGTTGGTTCTTAGAGAAAATAAAATCTATGAACCCTTAGCTGAGGGTGGGGGAGGAGTGAGGGAGAGAGGGAGAGAGGGAGGGAGGGGGAGAGAGAGAATGAGAGATACAATGCAAATAAATAAAATCAGAAATGGGAGAGAGGACATAACTACTGACCCCACGGAAATAAAGAAGATAATGAGAGGATACTAGGAGCAATTATATGCTAACAAACTAAGACAACATAGATGAAATGGACAACTTCCTAGAAAAGCATGAACAACCAACATTGACTCAAGAAGAAATAGATGACCTCAACAAACCAATCGTAAGTAAAGAAATTGAATCAGTTGTCAAAGAGCTCCCCAAAAGTCCAGGACAAGATACCTTCAGGTGTGAATTCTACCAAGCACTCAAGATAGAATTAGTACCAATCCTGCTCACACTCTTCAAAAAAAAAAAAAAATTGAAGATTAGGGTGTGCCGGTTTGAATCTATTGTGTTCCCCACAGAAGTCATTTTCTTTAATGCTGACTTGTGGGAGGGGGGACTTATTAGTCTTTTGATTAGGGTAGGACCTTTTCATTAGATTGTTTCCATGGAGATGTGACCCACACAACTGTAGGTGAGATCTTTGGATTAGACCATTCCCATGGAGGTGTGACCACCTCCAATGATGGGTGTGTCTTAATTAGATAGTCCTTTAAGAGAATTCAGAAAGAGAAGGAGCTGGAGAAGCTGAAAGAGACATTTTCGAGAGAACCCAGGAGAAGTGAAGAACCAACACAGACCCAGATGCTTGCAAACACTTGGAGACATTTGGAGATGCTAAGCTAAGAGATGAAGCCCAGAGTTTGCCTTGGAGAAGCTAAGAGAGGACTCTTGGTGTTTATGGCAGCAGTATTCACAACTTGAAATGGATGGAGGTGGCCTACATTACTGTTCCAGTTTGCTAATGCTGCTGGAATGCAAAACACCAGAGATGAGTTGGCTTTTATAAAAGGGGGTTTATTTGGTTACACAGTTACAGTCTTAAGGCCATAAAGTGTCCAAGGTAACACATCAGCAATCGGGTACCTTCACTGGAGGATGACCAATGGTGTCCGGAAAACCTCTGTTAGCTGGGAAGGCACGTGGCTGGCATCTGCTCCAAAGTTCTGGTTTCAAAATGGCTTTCTACCAGGATGTTCCTCTCTAGGCTGCAGTTCCTCAAAAATATTCTTAGTTGCTCTTGGGGCGTTTCTCCTTTCACAGCTTCTCTGGACCAAAAGTCTGCTTTCAACAGCTGTCTTCAAACTGTCTCATCATCTGCAGCTCCTCTCTCAGTTCCTGTGCATTCTTCAGTGTCCCTCTTGGCTGTAGCTCCTCTTCAAAATGTCACTCACAACTGCACTTAGTTCCCTCTGCCCGTCAGCTCATTTATATGGCTCCACCTCCATGGAAATATCTCATCAGAGTTATCACCTATAGTTGGGTGGGGCGCATTTCCATGCAAATCTAACCAGCACCAAAATGTCTGCCCCACAAGACTGCAACAAAGAATATGGCTTTTCTGGGGTCATAATACATTCAAACCGGCACAATAGGTGTTATTGTTAGCAAATAATAATTAACATTTATTATGCACTTAATATCTGCCAGTCACTGCCCTAATCCCTTTTCATAAATCACATCATTTAACCCTCATAACAAACTTATGAGTTGGTATTATTATTTACTCATTTTTAAAAATAAGGAAATAACAATAAAGATAAAAAATTGTTACTGTCTCTCAGCTTTTAAATGGAGCAAGAATTCCAGTCAGTGTAAATTCCTCAGTCATAACTCATCTGCCAAGACTAATATACCATAATTAAAAGTCATAAGGGGAAACTAACAGTTGTCCTTTCATCAGGGATCATAGTGCTCAGCCTCTTTACATTCGAATATATCAATTCCTAGAGGGTTCTTTAAAATCAAGACAAAAAGAAGAAAAGAAAGATATTGAAAATGACTGAATTTATGCTCTGAATAACTATGCACATCTTGCATCTATGTATATAAGTGAAATATAAACATATACACGGGCTGTACATTGGGGCCTATTTTTGTCTTCACTATAGCCTAATTTTCCTCATTCTAGCCAGAGAAATTTGGATCCTTGTTTTTAAACCTTGTCCCCCTTGATTTTGCATGTTCCTTTGCTCAGAGAATAGGGTTTGGCATCCATTGAGTATTTTACAATTGATTTCTCTAGAATACATGCCTTCTTCTTTAAATGTAACCTGGGAACATTAGCTTAAAATATTGGTGTTTAATAATTAAATACATTTAATACGTTATGTATTCATGCTTTGCAATATGTTTACTGCAGCAGCCTGAGAATGGATTTTCATTTTCTCTCTATTTTTCTGATTTTGCCTCAAGAGGGCTCATTAGAACTATTTATCTTTGACTTAGAGTAAGGCTGCATTGATGTAAAAGTTACTGATTCTAGGTGACTTTCCAAGTTGCACTGCTAACCTTTCCCCCAGATTTCAGAACCCAAGATTTTAGTTTAACTATGTCAGGCCTGTTATGTGTGTTGGTATTTTAGCATGATCTAGAGCAAGGATAATAAATAGACCCAGAATTAGCCACTTGAATGTGACTTCCAAATCCAGGCTCAAGAAAACAAGAGCATCAGGATCCATTGTGATGTCTGCTGTAGCTCTGAGAGGGGAAACTGGCAACTTGAGAGTATTTTTTTTGTGCCTAATGGAGCTTGGAAGAATGGATAATTCAGGAAAGTAAATGCCAAGACGTTTTTAGACATGTATTGTTTTATAGTTTTTCTATAATGTTCAACAGGACTTAAAAGTTATGAGTCAACACAGGTTAATCTTGCAATACACTGTTTGAAATGTGAGTTTAAGAATAACAACAAAACATCCTATGATTCTGGGAAAAAGTAAATTAAGGAATTATGGAATCAGGTGTCAGGGTCAGACTAAATTGTGCTTGCAGCTGTTGGTAGGTGGGACGCCAAAGCCAATTATTATCTGAGTAAGGGACTTGTCAATCTACCAGCACAGCACGGTGTGCTGAACAAACTGTCCTGCTCCATCTAAATCCAGAAAAAGAAAGGATGAAAGCCTCAAATTGACAAGTACAAGAGAAATCTTTCTACCAACCTCCAATGGAAGTGTTCCCATTTTTCTTTTTCTAGTGTTGACTTACCTTTATCTAATCTCACCTCTCTTTTTTCTTTCTCCCGTTGTAAACCCTTAAACACTGATTTGGAGTCTTGCTACCACATGACATAGTTACTTCATTTTTCAAATGCACAAAGGGCAGCATTACACATACAGTCTGCACCACACTGGTATTGACATTGTAGGTTCTCAGATGGAAATCCTTACTGCAGTTAATGGAAAGCAGCATGAGAATCATAGTATAGTTTTTGTGGCATTATTTTTTTTCTTTTTTGAAGAAAAAGAATGCATTAATTTCTGATTAATTCCCTCATTTGAGCAATACTACTCTCAGGGAACTCAACAATAAGCAGTACTTCCATGTGATAAATATAAAATGGTCTTTGAGGGAAACAAGTAACTCATTATTGAAAACACTCCCCAAGGATTTTAGGCCTTAGAATTGAGACCAATCATTCATGAAGCAGGAATGTTAGATACTTTCTTGGCTCAATTATTGGCTTTGAAGTTGGAGGAGGTCCACCCACATGAAAAGAACAATCTCTTTTACTTAAAGTCATCTGGTTATAGATGTTTAATCACATCTACAAAATATCTTCACAGCAACATTTAGACTAGCGTTTGACCAAACAACTGTATGTTTTAGTTACTTCTCCAGGAAAGTAGGTAGAAAGCCAGGAACTGTGTGGACTGGACACCACATAGCAATCTGACTTTGGGCATACTTCATACAACACTCATGAAAACGTGGAACTGCTGAGATCAACGAAATCTGTAAGTTTTTGTGGCCAGGGGACCCGCACCCCTCCCTGCCAGGCTCAGTCCCATGGGAGGAGGGGCTGTCAGCTCCGGGAAGGAGAAGGAGAACTGCAGTGGCAGCCCTTATCGGAAACTCATTCTACTGATCCAGACTCCAACCATAGATAGACTGAGACCAGACACCAGAGAATCTGAGAGCAGCCAGCCCAGCAGAGAGGAGACAGGCATAGAAAAAAAACAACACGAAAAACTCCAAAATAAAAGCGGAGGCTTTTTGGAGTTCTGGTGAACATAGAAAGGGGAAGGGCAGAGCTCAGGTCCTGAGGCTCATATGCAAATCCAGAAGAAAAACTGATCTCTCTGCCCCCTGGACTCTTCCTTAATGGCCCTAATTGCATTGTCTCTTATCATTTCAATAACCCATTAGTCTGCCAGGAGGGCCCCCCCTTTTTTTTCTTTTTCTAAAACAATTATTCTAGGAAGCCCAATACAGAAAGCCTCAAAGACTTGCAATTTGGGCAGGTCAAGACAAGAGCAGAACTAAGAGAGCTCTGAGACAAAAGGCAATAATCCAGTGGCTGAGAAAATTCACTAAATACCACAACTGCCCAAGAAAAGGGGGGTGTCCGCTCAGCAGACTGGGAGCCTCCCTACACAGCCCAGCAGCCCAGAACCACCCTGGGGGGATGGCACTCACCTGTGACATAGCATAGTCATCCCTCAACAGAGGACCAGGGGGTGCACAGCCTGGAAGAAGGACCCACTCACAAGTCTCAGGGGCCACACGCCAATACCAAGGACTTGTGGGTCAGTGGCAGAGACAAACTGTGGCAGGACTGAACTGAAAGATTAGAGTATTGCAGCAGCTTTAAAACTCCAGGAACACCAGGGAGATTTGATTGTTAGAGCCGCCCCCCCTCCCTGACCACCCAGACACACGCCCCATATACAGGGCGGGCAATACCAACTACACACGCAAGCTTGGTACACCAATTGGACCCCACAAGACTCACTCCCCCACTCACCACAAAGGCAAAGCGGAGGAGAACTGGCTTGAGGGGAACAGGTAGCTCGTGGATGCCACCTGCTGGTTAGTTAAAGAACTCCACGAAGCTGTAGATCAGACAAATTAGAGATAAGGATTTCAGTTGGTCTACAAATCCTAAAAGAATCCTATCAAGTTAAGCCAATGCCAAGAGACCAAAAACAACAGAAAATTATGAAGCATATGAAAAAACCAGACGATATGGATAACCCAAGCCCAAGCACCCAAATCAAAAGATCAGAGGAGCACACTACCTAGAGCAACTAATCAAAGAACTAAAGATGAATGACGAGACGATGGCACAGGATATAAAGGACATCAAGAAGACCCTAGAAGAGCATAAAGAAGATATTGCAAGACTAAATAAAAAGGGAGGGAAACAGTAATGAAGAAATTAAGATAACGCAAGAACTTTGTCCAGAAGGGGATTGCTGTTTCCACATGTGTTGCCTCTGCACATCAACACCTTTGATAGACGGTTACATTTAAAAGTCATTTGACCTTGAATATGGGGGGAGACTAGAGAAGATTATTTTGTGTCAAATGCAAAGCAGTTTTACCAATTGCCATTCTTCCTTGGTTCATGGAGGGAGGGCCTGAGCTGGAATTCATCTATCTTTATAGTCATTTTTCAGTTTTCTCAGAAAAAGCAGATTAAGTAAAATTGTAATTCACTTGAAGAGAAAGAAAAATCTGCAAATAAGGACTAAACTAAGGAACATAGATTTGTTTTTCCATGAGGATTAGTTTGGTAAATGCTGGATTTGTTTTCTTCCGTAGCTCCCCTGAAAAGAAAGGGTGTTGGTGTGATAGCCAGTCTCCTGGAGATTCACTGTGGGTTTTGTTTGCATTGCAGGATCTGAGCTCCTATTTCTCTGAGAAGAGCCAATTTAGTGTTTATGAGATGTCATAAAATCTAATTCATGAACATGATGTGGACTCCTTGGGGGGTAGGGGGTGGAATAATTTTCTAGATAAATCTGTCTCCCTCAGGCACTGTCTTGCCCTCATGCTACTAGAAGGGTCAACACAACTCCTACACAAACATTGCCCTCACCCCACCTTTTCAACTTGGGACATAAATATATGTCCATAAACATAAATAAATATTTATATAGCACTTACTATGTATGGGTCACAGTATTAAGCAGTTCAGTATTCACTCATTTAATGCTCATGGACAGTCTGAGGTTTGTATTGTTATTATCTGTATTCCACAGATGACCCCCACAGGGTAAGTGACCTTCTAAGGCCATACAGATATTCATACTCAGACAGTCTAACTCTTGCATCTGTCCTCCTAAAAATTAGGCTATATAGTGTCTTAAAGTGAAGTTTTCAGGCAGTATGTTGGATTCTAAAGTAAAGTACTCTGTTCAATTGCATTTAATTTTTTTTATTTACCTTTGTCTAATACCTCTTTTTCTCTTCCATATGAATGTTTATTACACTTTTGTTTGGCTCACATGCCCAAATCTTGTTGAGTTATGCTGAAATGAAGCCCAATTCAGGAGGCCGAACTGTTTCTTGAAGTGTTTCTTCAGGACTTTTACTGCCTGGAAGATCAAAGGAGGTCAAAAGCAAATACTTCTCAAAAATCATTCCTACATAAAAATATTGACAAGGTAGATAAACTTTTTTGAAAGCAATTGTAGTATGAAATCTTTAACTGTATTTCAACCAATGAAACATGCTGAGATCCCTTAAAGTCACTTATTTTTTTGGGAACGTCTTCTACAATTCCATATATCAAAGAAGCACAACATGAAGCATTTCAGCATGAGAAAATATTCCATTATCCATTCATACCCTTATTCATTCAAGCAGCATTTATTTTTTAAACTCTAGAGCCAAGCAGACTATAGTTTGCATTTTGGCTCATCAATTACTATATCTGTTACTTTGGACAATTTACTTAAAGTCTTTAAGCCTTTATAATATAATTGTTGTAACTGCTTTAAAGGATTAGTAGGGAGAGAACCCAATAAGAAAATACATATAAAATGAATAGTAAAATATCCACGAAGGTACTAAAGCTGGTCTCCTTATGCCTTATATATTTTTCTTTTAATTATTTTATCCCATCCATCATATCAGTGCCCTATTCAAAAGGCTTCCTTTATTTTTCTAATCTAAGTTTGAGTTTTTCATTCCAACATAGTAAAACTCTTACAAATTTTCTTGACACCCACCACACACACATACATACACAAACACACACCCACATCTATTTTCCATAATCCTCTCTTTAGTTTGCATGTCCTTCCTAAGTACTCCCTCCTCCCCCAGCTAAAGAGATTTTTCCAGTTACTCAAGGTTTGTACATATGCTTCTGCCCCATGAAACATCTGTTGATTCCTACAGTGATAATCTTCTATCTCTGAATCCCTGCAGCAGTTTGCATGTACTTCTTTTATGGCCTTATCTTATCTTGCCCCATATTTTAGTGCTTTATATGGATCTCAGATCCCCATATTTAGAAGATGATCTCCCTGAGGACATGTATCCTACTCAGCTTTGGGTCCCTTTTAGTATCTATCACAATGTGTGGCAAATTGTAGGCAAACAATAAAATATTTGGCAACTTTGAATCGAATGGCTTAGTTGGTTCATCCTTGTGGGCATGTGATACAGGTCACATAGCAGCATGAAATTCCTGTGACTGAATTTTTCTAGCTGCTGTTAAGGCTCTTTTACTTTAATTAACAGTTGGACAGGTGGTGGGATCTTTGGGCTAATTTTCAAATTGTGGATTCAGGTATACTTTTTAATGGACATCTATATACTTTATTGTGGGTGACTGTGTTGTAATGTCCTTTGATACTATATGTATAGTCAAATAAATATTCATTGAAATTAATGGAGGGAAGATAATGACTTTAATTTTCTTCTTTTTATTCTCCATAGGAGATCTTGTAAATATAGCTATTAGTAGCCCAATCTGGTACATAGAAACATCATTTCCATATTTTTGACTAATCTATTGGAAGAAAATTCAAATTCAAGTTACCTACAAAATAGATTCAAAGATCATGTTTCATTAAAAGACAAACAACCAACAACAAAAACAACCAGAAACAACCCATTGTGGCATTTGGAGGTTTAATAAGCCCTTTACACTATAAGCATGCAAAAGCAAGGTGGTCAGCCAGTACTTTTACAATTTCCACTTTCTGACTATAATATCTTGATAATTGAATGTGTAAATAACAGGTGTAAAAAATACTTCATACTTATTTCTAGAGGGAAAACAACAGCTTTGGATGGCATTAAGTACATGTCTTATTCCATACCTTCTTGTAGGTTTACATGGGTCTCCAGTTTCAGACAAGCTTTTTTCTGCATTTTTTATTAACACACCGTTATTTAAGGACTATGGCTTGGTTATTTCAAAATATAATTTAAGTCCAAATTTCAGAAACCTGTAACATGATTGCATAGTAACATTATATCACTGTTTTCATTTCCAGTGAAGTATCTTTTTATATTTGTAAGCGTATCTGGATTGCACATTCTAGGATTAAATAAAATCTAGGGAAGCACTTCCGTTAGATTTATCTCCCAACCAGAAAATTTGCACTTTTAAAAAATATTTTGTGGATCTGTCTCCTACCCCTGATTGCTGAGCCAGAATAGAATTGATGCTCTGCTTAATCTTATTGCTTACCTTTAGCTATAGTACACTGCTATGGTCCTTCTTCCTCCTCCCCTAGTAATAATAGACCTACTTTGTGCCAGGCACATTGCATACAGTACTTCATTTTATTATCATCACTACAGTGATCCCATGGATAAATAGAACTGAATTCCTTTTCTTATATTAAAAACAGTATGACTGCGTGGTATGTGAATATATCTCAATAAAATGATGATTAAAAAAAAACAAAAAACAAACAAAAAAAAATAAAAACAGTGAGGCTACTGTCTAAATTTTGAAGTTAAAAAAATTTGTAGTATCCTATGTGGATCACCATGTGAATTAACTGACACTCTGCAGAACTGATAGATTATGAAATGCTAATACATTTTTGAAAGATAATTTGGCAATATATATTTAGAGAATACCTTCTATACAATTTCAGTCCTTTTAAAATTTATTCACACTTGTATTATTGTCAAGCGTATGCTCTACTTGTTGAATGCTTCATGTGCCCATAAACAAAATATATACTCGGCAATTGTTAGGTATAGTGTCCTATAAATATCAATTTGGTCAAGTTGGATGATAGGGTTGTTTAAATTCTCTCTAGACTTAGTAAATTTTTACTTGTATATTTTTAATTTACTAAGAGAAGGACCTTTAAATCTTCAATTATAATTGTGGTTTTGTCTATTTCTCCCTTCAGATCTATCAGTATTTTTCTTTATGAATGCTGGAGCCCTGTTAAGTTCAAAAGAAAGTCCTGCCTTATCAGTAGTTACTTTAAATGTAAATGGATTAAACTTTCCAGTCAAAAGGGAGAGATTGGCAGAATGGATAAAAATGCATGTTCCAACTATATGTCGTTTATAAGAGACTCATTTCAAGACATAAGTTGGCTGAAAGTGGAAGGATGGGGGAAAAAAAGATACCATGCAAAAGGGATCTGGGATAGCTATACTAATATGAAAGTAAATAGCTGTTAAATCAAAATCTGTTATGAGGAGCAAAGAAGGTCACTATATACTGTTAAAGGAGTCAATTCAAAAGAAGACATAACAGTTATAAATACATATGCACCTAACAGGAGATCCCCAAAATATATGAAGCAAATGTTGACAGATTTGAAGGGAGAAATAGATGATTCTACATTAATAGTAAGAAACTTTAGTATACCACTTTTAAAATGGATAGACATCTACGCAGAAGATAAATAAGGAAATAGGAGACTTGAATGATACTGTAAAACAAGTAGACCTAACAGACATATAGAATATTTCATCCAGCTGCACCAGAATACACGTTCTTCTCTAGTGCACATGGCTCATTCTTCAGGATAGACCATATATTAGGTCACAAAAAAGCCTTAATAAATTCCAAAATATAGAACTTTAATCTTGAAAATAATTGGAATCTTCACCTCTTAGTGGAGTCAGAAATTCTATAGCTCAAGTGGCTATTTACTACTTTTCATTAGCAGTTGCTCATATGTCTTGAGGTGGAGGGAGAGGAGGAATTGGTTATCTTTAAAAACTGAGCAATAAATCTGGATTGGGGGGTATGCTCACCTTGGAAATACTGCATTTAACAATATGTTCATGTGCATCTGGTATAGAAGTTTTTTTCTACCATATGTGATAACAAAAAATGTTTGTTGTTTACACTGATAAATATGTATGTAGAAATAAAGCAATGTACTCACTATGATGAAAATGAAATGAAGCTAGAAATCAATAACAGAAGGGTAATTGAAAAACTCACAAATTTAAATAATTCACTTTTAAACAACCCATAGGTCAAAGAAGAAATCACAAGGGAAATTAGAAAATATCTTGAGGTATACAGAAATGAAAACACAGCATACTTAAAACTTATGGGATGCAGCAAAGGCAGTGCTGACAGTGAAATTTAGAGCTCTAAATGCTTATATTAAGAAAGAAGAAATACCTCAAATCAGAGAACAAACCTCCCAATTTGAGGATCTAGAAAAAGAGCAAACTAAAACCCAAAGCAAGGAGAAGGAAGGAAATCACAAAGAGTACAGTGGAGACAAAGGAAATGGAAAATAAAAAACAGTGGAGAGAATCAATGAAATCAAAAGTTGATTCTTTGGAAACATCAATATAATCAACAAACTTTTAGGTAGACTAACAAAAGAAGAAAGAGAAAAAAGAAAGAGAAAAAAAATAACTAAAATAAATGACAGGTGGCATTATTACTAACCCTATAGAAATAAAATAGATTGCAAGAGGATACAATGAAGAACTGTATACCAACAAATTGGTAACCTGGAAGAAATGAACAAATTCCTGGAAATACACAAAGTACTTACACAGACTCAAGAAGAAATAAAAGATCACAATCAGTGCGATGGCTTCACTTGTGAATTTTCCCAAATGTTCCAAGAAGAATTAACACCAATCCTGCATAAAGTCTACAAAAATATGAAGAAGGAACACTTCCTAACTCATTCCATCAGGCAGCATCACCCTAATACTAAAACCACATAATTATGCTAAGAGAAAAGAAAATACAGAACTCTATTGTTTATGAATATAGATGCAAAATCCTCAACAAAATACTAATAAAGTGAATGCAACAACATAGTGAAAGAATTATACAACACAATCAAGTGGGATTTATCCCAGTTATGCATAGGTAGTTCAACATAAGAAAATCTGTTAATGCAACACACCACATGAATAGAATGAAAGGGAAAAAAAAAAAAACACATGGTTGTCTCAATTGGTGCAGAAAAGGCATTTGACAATTCCAGCACCCCTTCATGATAAAAGCACTAAGAACACTAGGAATAGAAGGAAACTTCCTCAACATGCTAAAGAACATATATTAAACACTTACAGTTAACATAATGCTCAATGATGAAAGAGTAATGGCTTTCCCTCTAAGATCTGGAACAAAACAAGTATGTCCCTCTCACCACTGTTATTCAACGTTGCTCTGGAAGTTCTAGCCAGAGCAGTTAGATAAGAAAAATAAATAAAAGGCATCCAAATTGGGAAGGAAGAAGTGAAATTTTCCCTATTTGCAGATGATATGATCCTATAGATAGGAAAATACTGAAAAATCGACAGCAAATTTATTAGAGCTGCAAATGAATTCGGCAAAGTGGCAGGGTACATGATCAATATGAACAAATCAGTACTGTTTCTATACACTAGTAATGAACAATCTAAAGAGTAAATAAGAAATTCCATTTAAAATAGTAGCTATAAGGATCAAATATTTTGGAATGACTTTAACCAAGGATATAAAGAACTCATACACAGAAAACTACAACTGTGCGAATGGAAATCTACCCAAAGCAATTAACAAATTCAATGCATTCTCAATAAAAATTCCAAGAGCATTCCTTACACAAATAGAAATGCCAATTGTTAAATATATGGAAGGCTAAGGGGCCCCAAATAGCCAAAACCATCTTTAGAAAGAAGGAAAAAAATTAGAGGAAACATACTTCCAAATTTTAAACTTATAACAAAGCTACAGTGATTAGACTATCATGATACTGGCACAAGGACAAACATATAGACCAATGTAATTGAATTGAGATTTTGGAAATAAACCCTCACATATGTGGCCAGTTGATTTTTGACAAGAGTACCAAGTCAATAAATTGGAAGAGAATAACCTCTTCAACAATGGTGCTGGGAAACTGGTTATCCATATGGTAAAGAATATAAAATAATTAACTCAGAATGGAACAAAGACCAAAGTATTAGAGCTAAGACCTTAAAACTTTTAGAAGAAAATGTAGGGAAATATCTTAAAGATCTTGTGATAGGAAGTGGTTTCCTACCCTTATACCCAAAGCACAAGCAATGAAAGAAAAAATAGATAAATATGATCTCCTCAAAATTGAATATTTTTGCACATCAAAGACTTTGTCAGGAACACTGAATGGCAGTCTACACAATGGGAGGCAATATTTGGAAACCACCTATCAGATAAAGGTTTAATATCCAGAATATATAAAGAGATTGTACAACTCAACAACAAAAAGACAAACAACCCAATTAAAAAATGGGCAAAAGACATGAACAGACACTTTTCCAAAGAGGAAATACAAATGGTTTAAAAAGATATGAAAAGGTGCTCATCTTCAATAGCTATTAGGGAAATGCAAATCAAAACCACAATGAGATATCATCTCACACCTACTAAAATGGCCATAATCAAAAGAACAGAAAACTACAAGTGTTGGAGAAGATGTGGAGAAAGAGGTACACTTATTCACTGTTGGTGGGAATGTAGAATAGTGCAGCTGCTCTAGAAGGCAGTTTGATTGTTCCTCAGGAAGCTAAGTATAGAATTGCAATCTGACTCAGCAATCCCATTACTAGGTATACACTTAGAGGAAGTGAAAGCTAAGACACTAATGGACATTTGTAAACCGATGTTTACAGCAGCATTATTCACGATTGCCAAGAGATGGAAACAGCCCAAATGTCCATCAATGGATGAGTGGATAAACAAACTGTGGTATATACACGTGGTGGAATATTATGCAGCTGTAAGACAGAACAAAGACATGGAACATATAATAATGTGGATGAACCTTGAGGACCTTATTTTGAGCATAATTAGCCAGTAACAAAAGGACAAATACTATATAGTCTCACTAATATAAACTATCTATAATGAGCAAACTCTGAGAGTTAAATTTAAGAACACAGATTATTAGGAGGAAGAGAGAGGGTAGAGATTGGGCATTTGGTTGTTGAAGGAGTACAGAATGTTCAACAGGTTTGATTGTAAAGATCCAGAAATGGATAGCACAGTACCCTCTACAGTATTGTAAGTATAATGGCAAAAGCTGAGTGTAAGTATGGTTGAAAGAGGAAGGCTAGAGGAATGTATGACATGAGAAGGAAAGATAGAGAATAACAACTGGAACTGGATAACTTAAAAAACCTAGAGTGGATGATGATAGTGATTAAATGTAGAAATATAAGAAAGTTTTTAAATGAGAGAGAACAAGTGAATGTCAACATTACAAGGTGTTGAAAGTGGAATGGTATATGGGAAAAAATACAATCGGTGCAAACTAGGGTTATAGTTAACAGTAACATTGTAATATTCTTCCATTAATTGTAACAAAGGCAATATACCAAAGCTAAATATCAATAGGAAGGGATATAAGAGAGGGGTATGAGCTTCTTGTTGTTGTTGTTTCTCCTTTTTTATTTTTTAAATTCTTTATTCTTTTATTTTTTCCCTCTTCTTTCTTCATGGAAGAAATGGAAATGTTCTCATATAGATTGTGGTGGTGAATGAATAACTATGTGATTGTTTACTTAGGATGGATTGTATGGTATGAGAATAAAATGGTTCAAAAAATAAACAGAGGGAGCAAGATGGTGGCATAGAGAGGTGTGGAATTTAGTCCCCTGGAGCAACTGATAAACAAACAGGAACAACTAGTAAATAAGCTGGAACTGCTGGGGGAGAATTGTGACTATCCACACATTGTACACCAACCTGGACTGGGTGGATTGGCTGAGATCACAACATAAAAACTGTAAGTAAAAACTGCAGAACTGTACTGGGAGCCCCCTCCCCCTATGGCATGCTGAACTGCCACACCCCACTGTGGGAGAAAGCAGCATTCCTGGAGTAAGTGAATATACACAACCTAGGTCCACCTGGGGCTTTAATTAGCAAATGTGGACAGCTGAATACAAGCTACAAACAGACAAACCCTGTATTAGTTAGGGTTCTCTAGGGAAACAGAATCAACAAGAGATATCTATAAATATAAGATTTTATAAAAGTGTCTCACATAACTGTGGGTATGCACAAGTTCAAATTCTGTAGGGCAGGCAGCAAACTGGCAACTCCAATGAAGATATTCGATAAACTCCTCAGGCAGCGAGCTGGCAACTTCAATGAACCTGTTCAATGAACTCCTCAGGAAACGAACTGGCAACTTCAAAGATCTCCTCAGGAAACACTTTGCTGGGTAGCCAAAGAAGTAAAGGTACTCTGTCTGTCTTGCTTAAAAGTCTTCAACTGATTGGATTAAATCCAGCTGACTACATTCTCTCATTGTGGAAGGCACACCCTTCATTGATATAATCAGTCACAGCTGCAGCCAAATGACTGTGATTTAATGCTGGTTTATTAACCAGCCACAAATGTCCTTGCAGTAACAGTTAGGCCAGTGCTTGCTTGACCAGACACCTGAGCACCATCACATGTATACATAGTGAATCTTGTGGTAGACAATGTCCATGATTAACTGTACAAATATTAGAAATTTCTTTCATGAGCTAGAGCAAATGTATGACACTACAACTAGAAGTTAATAATAGAGGGGTGTATAGGGAAAAAATGCACCTATTGCAAACTATTTACTACAATTAGTAATATTTTAATATTCTTTCATCAGCAGTAACAAATGTACTTTACCAATACTGTGAGTCAATAATGGAGGGGGTGGGAATGGGTAAGGGAGGATTTAAGTTTTCTTTTTTTTTTTTAATTCATTTTCTGCAGTAATTAAAATGTTCTAAAAATTGAAAAAAAAATAATTGTGATGATGGATGCACAGCTGTGTGATGGTACCGTGGGCAACTGACTGTGCACTTTGAATGATTGTATGGTATGTGAACAATGTCAATAAAATTGAATTAAAAAAATAAACAGAAAGATCCAAGTGCTAGAGACGTGGGGAGAGAGATCTATCCATTTACTGTTGATAGGGAAGTAGAATGTTGCAGCCCTTCTGGAGGACAGTGTGATGGTTCCACAGAAGGCTGAGTGTTGGGTTGCCATATGAGACTGCAACCACATTATTTTCTATATACTTGGAAGAACTGAAAGCAGGGACATGAATAGGCATTTGCACACTGATGTTTATGGCAGCGGTATTCACAATTTGCAATGGATGGAGGTGGCCTAAGGGTACATTGGTGGGTGAAAAGAATAGTCTTGACTAACTGCAAGAAGGAATGAACTTGTGAGGCATGTAACCAGGTGAATGAACCTTGAGGACATTATGTTGAGTGAAATAAGCCAGAAATGAAAGGATAAATAATAGAAACCAACTTTAATGAGCAAACTCTGAGAACTGAATTCAAGGGCATAGTTATCAGTTATAGAACATGGGCAGAGATTTGGCAAGCATCAATGCAGGAGTACTGAATGTTCAGTAAGTCATATTGTAAAGGTTCCTAGATTGCAAGCTCTTACAGCAGTCATATCTATTCCTGAGTTTTAACTATTATTTAAGAGATGTTCATTTGGTATAAAATTTATATTCTCTGTGGCACACTATCTAATTTAACCTGTGTGGTCATTTTAAACAACATAATTACAAGGAACCTAGAAAAGGGAATGAGATCTTGTAATTGTATACCGATTAATGTAATCCTTGATACATTGCAGAGTATTTTGGGCAGAAAATGAAAAAAAAAAAAATCTGCAGAGTCTCCTTGAGGGACTGGAGGAAAATGTGGAAATATTAATCTTCCCCACCTGGGGAATTCCTGATATTCTTACAAGCATTAGGGACTCCCAATTTAATAAGTCAAACCTTTGATCTTTTTGTTTTTAATTCAATTTTGTTAAGATATATTCACGTACCATATAATCATCCAAAGTGTACAATCAGTTGTTCACAGTACCATCATATAGTTGTGCATTCATCACCCCAATCTATCTTTTGAACATTTTCCTTGTACCAGAAAAAGTGAAAATAAGAATAAAAAATAAAAGTAAAGAGCACCCAAAATGCTCCCCCTCCCACCCTATTTTTCATTTTGTTTTTGGTCCCCATTTTTCTACTCATCCATTCATCCACTGAATGAAGGGAGTGTGATCCACAAGGTTTTCACAATCACACCGTCACCTCTTGTAAGCTACATTGCTATAGAATCGTCTTCAAGTGTCAAGGCTTCTGGGCTGTAGTTTGACAGTTTCAGGTATTTACTTCTAGCTATTCCAGTGCATTAAAACCTAAAAGGGGTTATCTATACAGTGCATAAGAATGCCCATCAGAGTGACCTCTTGACTCCATTTGGAGTCGCTCAGCCACTAGAACTTCATTTCATTTAGCATCCCCCTTTTGGTCAAGAAGATGTTCTCAAGCCCATGATGTTGGGTCCAGATTCATCCCCTGGTGTCATATCCCATGTTGCCAGGGAGATTTATACCACTGGGAGTCAGATTCCACGTAGCAGGGAGGGCAGTCAGTTCACCTGTCAAGTTGGCTTAGCTAGAGAGAGACAGCCACAACTGAGCAACAAAGAGGAAATCAGGGGGAGACTCAGGCACAATTATAAGCAGGCAGGCTTATCCTCACTTTTGCAGTGATGAGCTTCACAAAGGCAAGTCCCATGATAGAGGGCTCAGCACATCAAACTGCCAGTCCTCAGTGTTTGTGAGAACATCAGCAACAATCCAGGTGAGGAAGCCCAATGCTGCTGCATTTTCCCCCAGCTCCTCAGGGATGCCCTGCATATATTTTTTTATTCTCTGTCCAAATTGCTTTGGGATGTGTCACTATTTCACACTAACCTATGCAAACCTACCAGGTCTCACTTCCTATTGAAAGTTCTATGTATTTATGGTATTTGAACGAACTGTGCAAGTTAAACTGTTTAGGAATATAGATCTTGCACCAAGTAAACATCTCTTCCATTGGTCTCACATGGAATTTGAAGTTTTAAAACACAGTCAGTATTGTCCTTTACCCTTTGGCCTGATTTGCCCTAGTACTAACCACATCTGCTTCATTCACATCTCTAGTTGAAGTCCAAATTCTTTTTCAGCTTCTTTAACAGTTGCTATATGTGCTAATACTGACATTCATATCTGCTGAGTTCTAGCTCTGAGTTTCAGGTGTCACACAGATACCCAAAGTTCCAGGATCGATCAGGTCATACACAAAGGTAGCAGCATCTCAGAATCTGGAGATAGTCATTACAATTCAGGAATAGATATGACTGCTGTAAGAGCTTACAATCTGTGGACTGTTACAATAAGCGTTCTCCTGATAAGCTGTGCTCTAAGGTTCCATTCTGAGTTTACACATTGTAGTAGTCCATATTGGTGAGGCATTGTAGTGTTTGCCTTTGTTTCTGGCATAGTTCACTCAAAATACTATCTACAGGTTCCATTCACCCTCATTGTGCATCTCACAGCTTTACTCCTTCTCACAGTACCTCAATATTTCATTGTATGCATACAGCACAGTTCACCATTCTGTTCCTCAGTTGATGTACCCTTAGGCCACCTCCACCCATTGCAAATCATGTATACTCTCTCCATAAACACCAGTGTGCAAATGTCCATTCATGTCCCTGTTCTCAGATCCTCCAAGTAAATGCTGCCTAATGGGGTTGCAGGACCTTATGGCACCCACATGCTTAGCTTCATGTGGAACCACCCCACTCTCCTCCAGAAAACGCCTTCGATCTTGGGGCTTACCCTTATAAAACTTATTCCTGCAAAGGAGAAGCTAAGCTTACTTGTAATTACACTAAAGGGTCATCCCCAGAGAACCTCTATTTTTGCTTAGATGTAGCCTGTCTCTTAGCCAACTCTGCAAAAAACTTACTACCCTTCCCCCTATGTGGGACATGACTTTCAGGGATGAACCTGGCCCTGGCATCATGGGATTGAGAATGCCTTCTTGATCAAAAGGGGGAAAAGAAATGAAACAAAATAAAGTTTCAGTGGCTAAGAGATTTCAAATAGAGTCAAGAGGTCATTGTGGAGGTTATTCTTATGCATTATATATATATATATATATATTCCTTTTTAGTTTCTAGTGTATTAGAATAGCTAGAAGGAAATACCTGAATCTGTTAAAATGTAATCCAGTAGATTTGATTCTTGATGATGATTGTATAAGTATACAGCTTTTAGTTTGTGACCATGTGTGATTCTGAAAACCTTGTGTTGGACACTCCCTTTATTCAGTGTATGGGCTTATGTGTAATAAAATAAAGGGTGTATATATATATAAAATAAGGGGGAATAAGGGGTATGGGATATTTTAGGTGTTATTTTTATATATTTTTTTATTTATTTTGGAGTAACAAAAATGTTCTAGAATTGTTGTGATGAATGTACAACTATATGATGATATTGTGAGCCATTGATAATATACTTTGGATGGATTGTGTGGTGAGTGAATATATCTCAATTAAATTGCTTTTTCAAAAAAAAAGTAATCTCTTTGTACATCAAAGGTTTTTATCATGAAACTAAAAAGACAACCACAGAATGAGTGAAAATATTTGGAAACCATGTATCTGATATACAGTTAATATGTAGAATATATAAAGAACTCCTACAACTTATCAATAGAAAGACAAACAGCCCAATTAAAAATGGGCAAAATACTTTGTTCTAGTTTGCTAATGCTGCAGAATGCAAAACACCAGAGATGGATTGGCTTTTATAAAAAGGGGGTTTATTTGGCTACACAGTTACAGTCTTAAGGCCATAAAGTGTCCAAGGTAACACATCAGTAATCGGGTACCTTCACTGGAGGATGGCAAATGGTGTCCAGAAAACCTCTGTTAGCTGGGAAGGCACATGGCTGGCATCTGCTCTAAAGTTCTGGTTTCAAAATGGCTTTCTACCAGGACATTCCTCTCTAGCAAGCTTGCTCCTCTTCAAAACTTCACTCACAGCTGCACTGAGTTCCATCTCTGAGTCAGCACGTTTATATGGCTCCACTAATCAAGGCCCACCCTGAATGGGTGGGGCCATGCCTCCATGGAAATATCCCACCAAAGTCACCACCCACAGCTGGGTGGGGCACATCTCCATGCAAACAACCTAATTCAAATGTTCCAACTTAATCCCCACTATTCTGTCTGCCCCACAAGATTGCATCAAAGAATATGGCTTTTTCTGGGGGACATAATACATTCAAACTGGCACATTCCACCCCCTGGACCACAGAAAAACATATTCTTTCCAAGTACAAAATACATTCATTCCATCACAATATCACAAAAACTTAAATTATTTCAGTAACAAAAGTTAAGTACAAAATCCCATCAAATCAATTTAGGCGTGGTCAGTCCTAAGGCATAATTCCCCTCTAGCTGTGTATTTGTGAACTTAGAACAGGTTATATGCTTCCAATATACAAAGGAGAGACATTCATAGGCTAAACATTTCCATTGCCATAAGGAGAAACAGTAAGGAAAACAGGGTTAACAGGAACAAAACAGTTCCTAAAACCCACAGGACAAACTCCGTTAGATTTCAAAGTCTGAGAGTCATTAACAGAACGATGTTGCATCCTTGGGGCTTGAGAGAGCAGGAGTCTAACCCTTCCTAAGGGCCTTTGTGGCAGCCCTTTTCTCTCCAAATGCTTGGATGAATGCTCCAACATTTCCACACATTGTGGAGACCACCTTCTTGGCCCCACCCTCCTCAAACATTGGGGCAGCTCCCGGATTCCCTTCCATCTCCAGGGCACATGCTCAACCCCTTCAGAACAGTGGGGTGGCAGCCAGGCTCTCCCCAGTTCCCTGGAAATGTGCTCCACCCTCTTTGAGACCTGAGGTGGCAGAACTCTTCCAGAGCATCGAGGCAGAAAGCCTGCCTTCGACCTCCAGGGCAAACTCACCCTTTCCATGCATGTGGGCTGCTCCGCTCTCCCAGCCAAGACCTCCTGACTCCAGACCTCAACCTCCATGGCTTTGTCTTTGAAAAGATTTTTCCTTTAATGTTTTCCTTGTCTGTCTCCTCCAGTCCAGACCGGCAATGGCTCTGTCTATAAAGATCTCGCAAAAATTCTGTTGGCTTTGCATGAAGCACACAGGGGTCAAAGCCATTAGACAATAGGACTTTCCATGAATCCTTTCTGGATAACTCCTTTCCCAATCTTGGCTTGTACTGAAATGGCGGCTGGGTTCCATGTTTGGTTACATCCTCACATTGGGCTGTAGCTTCTGGGATTCCACCCCTTGGAAGCTCATAATTTTCCAAGCCATCAGCTTCTGGTTTCTTTGAACCCAAGAGTTCAGTTCTAAGTTTATCTCTCTCTGCTCGCATTTTACTATAAGCTGCAAGGAGAAGCCAGGATACATCCTCCACATATAGTCTGGAGATCTCCTCAGCTAAGTACTCCAGGTTGTTGCTTCCAGATTCTTCCTTCCATATGACACCAGGACTCAATTTTGCCAAATTCTCTGCCACTTTAAAACGAGGATCGCCTTTCTTCCAGTTCGCAACAACACATTGATCATCTCTGTTCAAGAACTCGTCAGAAGTATCTTTAGAGTCCATATTTCCACAAACAGTCTCTTTAAAGCAGTTTTGGCCTTTTCTATCAAGCTCCTCACAACTCTTCCAGAAACTCCCCATTATCCATTTAAAAAGCCGTTCCAACATGTTTGGTATTTGCAAACTCAGCAGCAAAAGCACCCCACTCCTGGTACCAAAATCTGTTCTAGTTTGCTAATGCTGCAGAATGCAAAACACCAGAGATGGATTGGCTTTTATAAAAAGGGGGTTTATTTGGCTACACAGTTACAGTCTTAAGGCCATAAAGTGTCCAAGGTAACACATCAGTAATTGGGTACCTTCACTGGAGGATGGCAAATGGTGTCCAGAAAGCCTCTGTTAGCTGGGAAGGCACGTGGCTGGCATCTGCTCCAAAGTTCTGGTTTCAAAATGGCTTTCTCCCAGGACATTCCTCTCTAGCAAGCTTGCTCCTCTTCAAAACGTCACTCACAGCTGCACTGAGTTCCATCTCTGAGTCAGCACGTTTATATGGCTCCACTAATCAAGGCCCACCCTGAATGGGTGGGGCCACGCCTCCATGGAAATATCCCACCAGAGTCACCACCCACAGCTGGGTGGGGCACATCTCCATGCAAACAACCTAATTCAAATGTTCCAACTTAATCCCCACTATTCTGTCTGCCCCACAAGATTGCATCAAAGAATATGGCTTTTTCTGGGGGACATAATACATTCAAACCAGCACATACTTGAATAAACATTTCTCCAAAGAAGATATACAGATAGTCCAAACACTCATGAAAAGATGCTCAACATCATGAGCCAATAGGAAAATTCAAATCAAACCCACGATGTTATACCATTTCACACAGATTAGAATGGCTGGTAGAAGAAAAACACCAAAACAAGTTTTGGAGAGGATGTGGAGAAATAGGAATATTTGTTCATAGTTGCTGGGAATGTAAAGTGATGCAGCTGCTGTGAAAACAATTGGTTGTTCTTCAGAAAGTTAAGTATAGAACTACCATATGACCCAGCAATCCCACTTCTTGATATATACACAAAAGAACTGAATGCAGGGACTCAAACAGATATTTGCACACCAATATTCATAATGGAATTATTCACAGTTGCCAAAAGATGGAAGCAACCCAAGTGACCAACAAGAGATTAATGGATAAACAAAATGTGATGTATACATACACTGGGATGTTATTCAGCATAAAAAGGAGTGAAGTTCTGATGCATGTGACACCATGGGTGAATCTTGAAGACATCATATTGAGTGAGGTAAGCCAGACACAAAAGGAGAAATATTTTACGACCTCACTGGTATGAAATAATTAGAATCAGCAAACTGGTAGAGTCAGAAACTAGAATACAGGTTACCATGAGTTGGGGTTGGAGTAGGGGATGGGAACTTAATGCTTAATTGGTGCAGAGTTTCTGTTTGTGGTGATGGAAAAGTTTTGGTAGTGTATGGTGCTGATGGAAGGATTACCTCTATGATTCCCTATCAGCTTCTGCTTTTGCAGTGTAACCTCAAAGCTTTCTTCTGCTGGAGTCACCTCAGTCAACCACACAGTCTTCTTGGGCAAGGTACTTCCAAACACCTGAGGCCTGGTTTCCATCTGCACTGTTTTTCTGGCCTCTTTGAAACTGTATGCATCCTTGTTTCAGCTAGTTCTTCAAGTGCTAGGCACTCCATAGAACATTTATGTTCTGTACCATTAGCACATGAAGCTGGCCTAGTCAACTTCCAGCCATGGTTTGAGATGTCAGTCTCCTGTCTTACAGATAACCTCATTCTTTATGGAAATGACCTGAAAACCTTCTTCACTTGGTAAGGGGAAAACTACGCATCCCCCCATCACACATATACACATACGCACACATCCTTGTATTTTCTTGGACAGTCAGAAAATCTGAAGACTCACTATGAAGCAGGCGGTCCTCTTGTTAAAGAAATCTTCTTCCGAAGAATTTTTATTTTTTCCATATAAAGGCTAAAGTAAGATAAAAGGTATGCATCGCAAGACTGTTTTTGGCTACCTTCCTCAAGTCCTTTATAATTTGCGATTTTGAGGGATGTAATTTATGATTTGTTTCAAATAGCATAGACAACAAGAAAACTCAATTTTATCAAGAGTGTCATTGTATTCAGACAAGCTAACCTTACCTTTCTGAAATATGAATTGCTACAATGTAAAAGTAGAATTATAATGCTTTATCTATTCCTTGTGAGCTTTTGTAAGGACTAAACATATAGCTTTTTGATCTGAGCCAGTTTTCCATTCACTGAGAATTGCATAGAATGTGAAAACAATAAACTCTGAGGAAAAAAAAGTGATTTAACACATTTGAACTTCCTGGTCAATAGTTGTTTGATCAAAAAGAATATGGCTGAGTAAGAGAACCAAACTGCACACACCCGTGACTGTGGCAGGAGACATATTCTTCCCTGTGGCAAATGGATGTTACATCCTGCCATTAGATCTACAGCTACACAAAAGCCCTGAAGGAAAAGAAGGGTGGCTAGGTTCCAGAGGCTTCTCAGGCCAGAGGAGTGTTTATGTTGATAATGATGGTGCAGAGCTTCAAATCTGCCAGAGCAGGTCTGAGAAGCCAATTTGGCTAGTAGTTGACTTAACATTATTATTATGGATGAACTGCAAGATATAAATTTGTGGTCTCATGATCCACAAGGTTCTTCAAGGAGCACAGCTCAGACCTGGCAGAAACCCATACTCCATCAGCCCTTCAGGAGGGGGGTCAGGGCTACTATGTATGGTTATGTTTATCAAAAGGAGTAAAACATGGAGGAAATGGTACACTCTTATGAAGGTAATTCTACTGGGCCATCTTTTCCTTCTACCATTTTGAATAAATAGACATACTTTCTTTTCCCTATATGTTACTCTGGAATGGAAGTAGTACAGCTAAAAAAAATAGGAAGCAATTCCTGAATTCTGAAATTCTTGTTTGTATCACAAGATATGAGACATTTACTTGAAAATAAATTCTCTCATTCATTCATCAATTTACTTATTTAATAAATAGTCATAATTCAAGCAATGGACAACTCTTTGTCAGTTATTAATACACTTCTCAAATTTTATGTGGTTGTATTTATCTCTTTTAAAAGGCTGTAAGTCCCTGGTGAACAAGGGTCATGTCTTTATCATTTTTGTTTTCCCCACACAACTAGTACAACACATAATGTAATGTTGATAATAATTATAACAGTGATGATAATAATAAAAATAATATGCATCCCATTCTGTAGCCATTTCCATTGTGCCGTGCACTTATTATAGATGATTTTCACATAGTATTTCATTAAATAGTATAAAAACTCCAATATTTAAATATTACTATCAGTAAAATTTGTGCATGACCAAACTGAGGTTGAGAGAGTTTATGAAGCAAGCTTAAACTTACCCAGTGTAGAACCAGGATTTTACATTTTCCAGTGGAAAATGTTTTTTCCTCCATGTTACACTACCTCAATATATATTTGTTGATTTAAATTTGATTGCAAGGCCATAGAAGGAAAATGTTACCTTAAGCGTAGGCTATCAGTGAAAGTTTCAGAAGGCGGAAAATACTTAGGATTTTAGAAAGATGGGTGGGAATGACATGAAAATGATACAGAAGGAGCAAAGTTTGGAGGTGATAAAATAATTATGGAAAATAAGGGTAGAGAGATATATTTAAACCAGAAAAGACTGTAAATAATGTACAAATAAATACTGAAGTTTATTCCATAGGCATCCGAGGCCATTAGACATTTTGAGCAATGAAATTCATATCCATGTAATTATCACCTAAGATTAATCAGAGTGGTATGTGGGTAGAATAGCATGGAAGAGAGGGATACAGGATGGGAGGAGACCAGATGAGAGGTATTATAAATGGTTAATATAAAAAGAACTTGAAGTTTTGAATTATACCATTCTATGTTCTTCATCCTAATCAAGCTAATAATGGTAATACTCTTTGCTGGTTTGAAACAGTTATGGACCCCAGATCTTTTAAACCAATCTTTTAACCCAATCTTGTTGGGTGGAGCATTTGATTAAATTATTTCCATGGAGATATGACCCCACCCATTCTGGGTGGGTGTTGATTAGTTCACTGGAATACTTAAGAGAAACTAAGAGCTAACACTGCTGCTGATGCTTGTAGACACTTGGAGATGCAGACAGAAAGATGTTTGGAGACGCTAAGCTAAGAGATGAAGCCCAAGTTTGCTCCAGAGAAGCTAAGAGAGGACCCTCAGATGCTTAGAGAGAGAAATGTCCTGGGAGAAAGAAGCAAGACACAGGAGCTGAGAGATAGGAGTGAAGACAGAAGCCCAGAGATATTTTGGAGAAAGCCATTTTGAAATGCAACCCAGGAGCAAAGGACCAGCAGATGCCAGTCTTGTGCCTTCTCAACTGACAGAGGTGTTCGGAACATCATCAGCCATTCTTCTGTGAAGGTATCCTCTTGTTGATGCCTTGGTTTGGACCCTTTTATGGCCTCAGAACTGTAAATTTGTAACCTAATAAATCCCCTTTATGAAAGCCAATCAATTTCTGGTATTTTGCATAATGGAAGCTTTAACAAACTGGAACATACTCTTAACTTAATTGTTTTTATAAGTGCTTTAATTATAAATCAAGTTTACAGTTGGCAGAGTCACTATTTTTTACATTTTAGCCATGTATTTTGGTGTCAATTTAAAAATAGATTTATTTCAGATTTGATAAGAGAAAATTTTTAGAAAAATAAATACTTCAGAAAGTAAATGTTTTCTAGCCTTTGCCAAGATTATTCTTTAAGGACAAATGGCATTAATCTGTTTGATAAAGGACAGTGATCATACAGCTATAGATTCTTCAAAAGGCTGTTAGGCTGTTCTCTCTCAGGTATTTCAACCAGAACAATCAATGACTAATTTGCTACTGGAAATAATTAAAGGCATGTAGCAACAGAAGCAAAGGTTATATATCACTTCCCATACCCAAAGTAAGTGGGCTTTAAAACATTATAACTTATACTGTGTTGGAGCAGGTTATTTGCACATCATTAGTGACAATAAGCCACTTCAGTGCTCATTACTATTTATGCCAAATATCTCCTTTACTTAAACAATGAATTCTTATATTTTTTCCTTTAAGTGATTTTACTTGTTCAAAACAGAGCAAAATAGGGCAATATTTACACTTCAAATACAATGTTTATTTTTAATTTTTCCATCAAAAATATTTCAGCCTATGCTCTAGAGTAATATCATATCACAATGACCCCAAGAGGAATCTGATTGTGAGCACTAGAAGCATCAGCCACAAAGGTAGATATTACAAATCATTTGTTAAAAAGGTACTAGAATTTAGCATTGAACTGAGATGTCTTTTCAGAGACAACATTATGTGTTCATCCAATTCTGTTCTCAATTTTCTCTTTCTAGATACACAGAAAGACAATATTTCCCAGATTCCTTTGCAGTTATGTTGGGGCCAAGTAACTGGGTTATGGTAGATTAATTAATTGAGTATTTCAGATATTTAACCAGCCTTGCATACCACATGGTCCTAGTGTATAATTTCATAAAGATTTTGAATTTTATGTACTTACATTGTGTGGATGATTTTTGTATCTATGTTTATGAGAGATACTGATCAGTAGTTTTGTTTCCTTTCATGAAATGCCTTTGTGTGGTATTAGTATTGGCATAGAATAAGTTAGGAGTGCTGCCACTACTTCTATTTTCTGGAAGAAATTGTAGAGAATTGGTTTCATTACAATCTTGTTTGGTGAATTTCAATGCTTGGTGCTTTCTTTTTTGTAAGGTTATCAATTATTGATTCTATTTCTTTAACAGGTAAAGGCCTTTGCCGATTATCTATTTATTCTTGTGTGAGTTTTGGCAGTTTGTATCTCTCAAGGAATTGGTCCATTTAATCTAAGTTATTAAAGTTGTGGGCATAGAATTGTTCATGGTATTTCTTTATTTTTATTTTAATTCCTTGTGATCAGTAGTTACAAAAACTGTTTCATTTCTGATAGCAATAATTTGTGTCTTCTCTCTTCTTTTCTTACCTGGGTAAATGTTTATCAGTTTTGGTGACCTTTTCAAGAACAAGCTTTTAGTTTTGTTAATTTTCTTTATTGATTTCCTGTTGACAATTTTTTTATTTCTGTTCTAATTTTATTTTTTTCTTTTTGTTGACTTATTCTTAAATTTATCTTTATCTAAAGTAGAAGTATCGATTATTGATTATAGATCATTCTTCTTTTTTAATATATGCATTTAGTACTACACATTTTTCTCTAAGCACTGCTTTTACTGCATCAAACAAATTTTGTTAAGTTGCATTTTCACTTAGTTCAAGTTATTTTAAAATTTCTCTGAAGACTTCTTTTAACCCATGCATTATTTATAGTGTGCTGTTTAATCTCCAAATATTTGAGGACTTTCTAGCTGTACTTCTGTTATCAACATGTATTTTAATATCATACTTTATAGGATTTCTATTCTTTTAAATTTTTATCATAAGTTTTATGACCCAGAATGTAATGTATCTTAGTGACTATTTCATGTGAACTTGTAAGCAATTGTTCTAGTTTGCTAATGCTGCCGGAATGCAAAACACCAGAGATGGATTAGCTTTTATAAAAGGGGGTTTATTTGGTTACACAGTTACAATCTTAAGGCCATAAAGTGATCAAGGTAACATATCAGCAATCAGGTACCTTCACTGGAGGATGGCCAATGGCGTCCAGAAAACCTCTGTTAGCTGGGAAGGCATGTGGCTGGCGTCTGCTCCAAAGTTCTGGTTTCAAAATGGCTTTCTCCCAGGATGTTCATCTCTAGGCTGCAGTTCCTCAAAAATGTCACTCTTAGTTGCACTTGGGATATTTGTCCTCTCTCAGCTTCTCCGGACCAAGAGTCTGCTTTCAACTGCAGACTCTTTCCAAACTGTCTCTCATCTGTAGCTCCTGTGCTTTCTTCAAAGTGTCCCTCTTGGCTGTAGCAGCTTGCTCCTTCTGTCTTATCTTATAGAGTGCTCCAGTAATTTAGTTCAGACCTACCCTGAAGGGGCAGGCCAACACCTCCATGGAAATTATCCAATCAGAGTCATCACCCACAGTTGGGTGGGGCGCATCTCCATGGAAACACTCAAAGAATTACAATCTAATTAACACGGATAGGTCTGCCCACGCAAGATTACATCAAAGATAATGGCGTTTGGGGGACACAATACATTCAAACTGGCACAGGAATGTATTCTGCTGCCATTCGATAGAGTATGCTTTAAATATTAATTAGATCAAGTTTGATGGTGCTGTTCAGTTCAACTGCAGCTTTACATATTTTTTACTTACTGGATCTGTCAACTACTTAAACAGAGGTGTTGAAATCTATAATAGTGGAGTATTCTGTTTCTCCTTGCATCCATGGGTTATTACCTCATGTATTTTGACTCTCTGTTGTTAGGTGCATGTGTAATAAGGATTGTTACGTATTTTTGCAGCAGAGCATAAGGTCGTGGGATTGGAATAAAAAATTTTGCTAATGAATCATTAGGGGTAATAGTGATTGCTGCCACTGCCATTTCCACCCTTTTCTTCCTAGACCTGTGAATCCTACCCATAGGAGAAACAGTACCACATATTAGATGCTGATTAAAGCATATGTAGCTTTCTTGAGGACATTGTCACCTAGCTGTCACAATAACTGAGTTTTCAAAAGACCATTCCAACATTTTATCAATCATGTTGCTTCCCAATGATAAAGAACATGGTAAGGCCAGAGAATTCCATGAGCACGGGCTCATTCCTGCACTTCATTTGCTGTGAAGTGACATCCTTGACAAGAAGCAGTGCTATGTGGAATACCATGACTTTGTATAAACCATTATGTAAGTACATAGATAGTAGATAGGTACGTAGATGTCCACTGGGAAGGTTTCCCTTCACCACTATTGTTCAGAGATGTCCCAGAAAGGGTATGTAGTGCTATAGCTGTCCACTTTTGGTTGTTGGCTGCATATTGTGCAGAACCAGCTTTAAAGTAGGCCTAAGTTTTCTCTTCCTCAGTTAACTTGCAATAGAGAACTCGCCATGAGGCCTTAGTTGTCATCTGAGAGAAGGTAATGTAGTAGGAATAGGTGCCTGGGCATCTGAACCACTTCCTAATGCAATTTGTATCTTCATGGCCTGTTTAAGTCCAGTTTTATATATACGACTTCCATTTTATAATGGAGGGCTGCTATTATGTCCAACTTTAGGGCTTGGTGTATCAAATAATGCTCAGTTAATGCTGCACAACTGAGGTAACAGAAGAAGAAGGAAAAAAGGAAAATACCTTTTCCAGTATTTGCAGATTGATCTTTGCATGTGCTTCTTTCAGGCTATCCATATTGTGAGTTTAGAGAGTAACTCCAGACCAAAGTATATGGGCCTCCCTGAACCATTTTGCACATGTACTTGTCTTGGGTGTTTGTGTCCTCCTAATAATTCTCCTGTTTACATGGTTCTGAAAGTCCCCTTTTCCCTAGAAAACAGTTTCCTTACAGTCCTGGGCACTACACTGAATGTCCTACAGCCAGCAATCCCTTGCTCCAGGCAGCATGGCTTCACTGCTCTCCAGCAACTTTCTATAGAAGAGTTACATGAGTTGCCTTCCACACACAGGGCAAGTTCTGGGATAGTGAGTCACTCCAGCCATCCCCAGAGATGGCCTGATATACATGCTCCCAGCGTGTGCATGAGACCCACTTTGCTCCCTCTGGAATCAGTATCAGGGATCTGCACTGGGAGCATGGAGAGGTTTTGCATGAGCCAGTGGGGAGTGAGGGTTGGGGTTGGGGAAGTCGCAATCAGGGTGCCAATAGATCCTAGCTCTTTTAAATAGCCTTTTTCTTGATTTGGTGCTCATCCTGATACTGCAATCCTTCTATTGTTTTCTGGAGCATTAAGAAAGATGTTTCTGTCAGTTCTTGCTGGTTGTTCAAAGCCTCTGTTGTGGACTGGGAGGATGGAGCTTTGAAGCTTCTTGCTCTGGGCTGGCAGTTCCTCACAGGTCTTGATAGAATGCATGGGACTCAGCCTGGGCATAGTGAAAACTTTTAGAAATAAATGTATAATAAGAAAGTGTGGGTTCTGCTCTCAGTAAAAGACAATTCTGAATTCAGGCCTTAAAAGCCTTAAACATTATATAGAAAGGCACTTTCCAAGGATGTTGGTGACAATTGCTAATAAACATACAACAGATATATGTCCATGACGTAACATAACTAATGTTCAGTTCAATGGGTTGAACTCTGAAAAATAAAAACATGTATACACATGCAGTTTTCTCTAATATTATCACTCTGCATTAGTGTGGTATTTTTGTTACAATTGATGAAAACTGCCTGGGGGTATATAGGAACTTGATACTTTCTGAATGATTTTTCTATAAACCTACAACTTTTCTAATTAGAAAAAATAGTGTACAGGTTCCTCGGTTATTCATGGATTATTTTCAAAACTTTGTCATATATTAGACCAAAGAAAATATCAGTGCATTACAAAAGCAAAAAGCAGTATAATCAAAATTAAAATTTAAAACATACAGAAACATAAAGGTCATGCAACCTGGGGGTACATTTACAAAAATAAAGTCTTTGGGAAACAAATAGGGAATTCATATTACAATTTCACAATATCCAATAGATAACAATAATGAAACTTCGTATGTATGTGTATGTATATGTGTACGTGTTTTTGTGTATGAAATATATATGTGTAAATATATGTTCCTATATGTATATATACATTTATATTATCTATTGAACCATGTATTTTAAATAATTTGTAATTAAGCAAAAATTTAAATAACTAGAAATTTTTTGACCACTCAAATAGAGCCTATGGTTAATTTTTACTTAAAAAAATTTTATAATTTGCAATTTTATGATGTACTCATTTCAAATCATGGTTAACTATGAGAAAAGATTATATCAAATTAATTCTGCACTTTATGTCCACTCATTCTTATCCTCATCCCAAGTCCCAAAATTTGTTTGAATTATTTTAGCCAGTGAACAGCCTTAATAAAAATTAAATGTCTTACTAATGGAATCCTCTGATGAGTTGAAGTTATTATGCACCCCAGAAAAACATGTTATTTAATCTTAGTCATTCTTATGGGTGTGAACCATTGTAAATAGGACCTTTTGATGAGATTAATTCAGTTAAAGTGTGTCCCAACTGAATCAGGATGGGCCTTAATCCTATTACTGGAGTCCTTAAAGAGAGAGAAGCCATGGAGAGCAGTCAGAAGCCAGAAGTCAACAGAACCTAGAGGAGAAAGGAGAAGATATCACTATGTACATTGCCATGTGACGGAAATGCCAGGAAACCCAAAGAACTGCTGACAGTGAGCCCCAGAATGCCCCAGTCTTCAGAGAGAAAGCATCACCTTGCTGATGCCTCAGTTTAGGACTTCTCCTAACCTCTAAACTGTAAGCCAGTGACTTCTTTTTTTTAAGTCAACCCATTGTAGGGTATTTGTTTTAGCAGCTAGGAAACGAAAACAAATCCGAAAGTGTTTCAATGAGATGTAAGAAATTGTTTTTGTTCATTTAAGTGAAAAAGATCTTTGATATAATAAGCTAAATGCAATTATTGATAAATAGCCATTTTTTTTCTGTTGTATGTTCTCAGTTCTTTCTGAAATAATTGCTTTGCTAGCTTGATTAATTTAGTGCATCTGTCTTTTCTCAGTTACACATTATACATTCTTCCATTTCTCTGCCTTATAATTCTCTATTAAATAACATTTAAATGGATGAAGGGGAATATGCCTTTATTACAACAATGAACCCAGGTCTCTTGGCAATATATTCATAGAAAACAAGTGGGTTTATTGCAGGCCTTATTTACTGAACTGATAATTTTACTATCCACCCACTTTGCTTATCTCTAATTATTTACTCATTAACTTGTGTACTTTTTTTCTTTCTGGGGAAAATACACTTAGAATCACATTGTGTAATTCTTATATGGGCTTTAACATTAGTTGATGCAGCTGTCAATCCAAAGGAGAAATTTCTTGCACAGCATCGGGCAAAACACTATTCTATTTCCGATTAAGTACTTCAGTGGTAGGGAAATATGAATACATCAAAGCAGCCAACTGTCTTATTGAATTACTGAAGCATTCAAAATTAGCACCAACATTTATCTGAAATGCTACTGCTTCAGTTTGCTAAAGCTGCTGGAATGCAATATATTAGAAATGGATTGGCTTTTATAAAGGGGGTTTATTTGGTTACAAACATACAGTTCTAAGGCCATGAAAGTGTCCAAACTAAGGCATCAACAAGAGGATGCCTTCACTGAAGAAAGGCCGATGGTGTCCAGAACACCTCTGTCAGCTGGAAAGGCACATGGCTAGCATCTGCTGGTCCTGTTTGCAGGTTGCATTGCTTTCAGCTTCTGATTCTAGCAGTTTTCTCTTTAAGCATCTGTGGGTTCTTACTTAGCTTCTCTGGGGCAAACTCTGGGCTTCATTTCTTAGCTTAGCATCTCCAAATGTCTTCCTGTCTGCATCACCAAGCTTTTGGGTCTTTGTCAGCTCTGAGCTCTCCCCTCTCTCTGCGCTCTCTTAGGGACTCCAGTAAACTAATTAAGACCCGTCTCCATGGAAATAATCTAATCAAAAAGTCCTGCCCACAATTGGGTGGGTCACATTTCCATGGAAACAACCTAATCAAAAGATCCCACCCACAATATGTCTGCCCCCACAAGAGTGGATCAAAAGAACATAGTCTTTTATGGTGCACATAAGAGATTCAAATAAGCACAATCAGTCTTTCATAACTTTTTCCCCTTGGTTTTGTTCTAAATTCTGGAGAAGTAAGACTAAATTTAGGGAACATTCTATATTATTCATTTAAAGAAGCCAATTGTTCATTTAAAGACACCCCTCATATATCTCATAAGGCTCTTTTATTTAAGCTTTTTTGAATTCCTTCAAATATTCTCCTCATAATTATTGTACTCCCTCTCAGTCAGCTCCAACTTTCTTTGTCTCAGTAAGGGACAGAGAACCAGTTGAACTACCATATTTGATAGCAACATAAACTCTTACACAAAAAGGCATCATGATGATTAGCTTCACTATTTCCTAAGGCAAGGATTCTTCATGTAGCAATTTCATTGAGTAGAATATATATTCATGAAACTTGTTTAAATGACACTGACCTTAGAAGATCCTTGAATTACTCAAGAAATTTGTAACATCACAGGTTCTGTGGTTCTTTTATCGACAAACCATAATCTTTCCCTTTTGATTTCTTCTTTTTTTTAAACTACACCAACAGCTCTTAAACTCCTCCTCCCAGGCCTTTACCTGGGTGGAAGCTGGTGAGAAATTTTCTTTATTCAATATTTTTGGGTTTTGTAAGTATTATATCATTAGCCAAAGGAGAAGTTCTCATATTAGGTCATCTTAGAGTGGATTAAGCTTTAACTGGAACATCTACTTTACATATTGTCTCACTTTATACTTCTGGTTATACTTTGTAGCCTTTTCCTCTAAATTTGCTCTGCTTTTCTCAGTTCCTCATGGGATGAAAAATATACTCCCTTACATTAACTATGCATATCATAGAAAATGTTCCCATAAAATCACGATCATACTTTTTTCACTAAAAATATATTTTATCAAATACAATCTGCATTCTTAAAAAATAAACTACAATTTATCCTATATTAACATAATGAATTGTCTCTTAACCTGTATCACCCTTCCAGACCCTCAGTGATGTACTCAAAGACTGTTTCCAGCATCTACTAACTGTGTAACCTTGGAGAAATTAATTTACTCACCTGTAAAGTGGTGAAGTAGGTATGAGGTAGCTATTAATTTGTTTGCTTTACAACCAATCCTCTTTTCTTCATGTGTCAAAACAAATCTTCACTGTTCACTATTAATCATTTTATTTTTCTTTCCATTTTTTCCCCTATTTTGCCTTTATTTTGTAACGGGGCTGAGTAATTTCAGCTGAGATATTTAATTATTTTGAACTCTAATTTTTTTAACAAATTATTCAATCCTTCTCAGTTTTGAGTTATCCAGAAACTTAATAGACATGCCTTTAATGTCTTATCCAAGTTAACAAAAGGTGGAACATCCCAGGGCACTTGAAATGCTATACCTTCACTCTCAGTTGAAGTCTCTCTCAATACCCCTAAGATAATGTTAGGGGTTAATTATATATTCATCCAAAACACTATTTAATTACCCCTTAGTAACCTTAAAAAATATAATAGTTTTCTGGTCTGTCCTACAAAGAGATGATAAAATTCTTAAGGATGGGGAACCTGTCTTGTTTACCATCATTATCCCTTTGTCTTAACTAGCATACAGAAGAAACTCAATACATAGTTGTTGAATGAATGCATTAACTGATTAATTAACATGTTTTATTTCCATTACCCTCATTCCAGGTTCACAGTGATCTACTGATCAAAACTCTTTTTCAGAGTTATAAAGAGTTGAGATATAGTAGACTAGCAGAATTATACAGAGTTGAGATATAATAGAATAGTGAGACTGAAGCTGTTTTCTGACAAAAATATTAGAACGAATTATTAACTGACAGTTTCTGAAAATTTAGCAAACAATTAAGTGTTCAGGAGCTGGCTTAATTTTATTAAATTAATTCAAGCAAAGTAACTTTATTTCTTATTTTATTTGTGTGACTAAACTTACAGTCAGTTGAAAGTCACAGATAAAACTTTCTTTACTTTTTTAGGAAATTTAGCAGTATTTCCTATAATATCTCTGTTAACTGGATTCAGAATAATGAGCTACAATTCTGATTACCAAGTCTATTGGCCCATTACATAAAAATTAGGAAAGTTCGTTAAAAACACAGTTTCTGTGACCCTTCATCCAGAAATTTAATTTCAGTCAATCTGGAATTTTATCCTAAATCTGCAGATTAACTAATACATCTAGGTAATTCTGATGTAGCCCTGCTTACATAGACATTTGACAAACTTTGAGCTAGAGAACTTTAATGCTTTATCACTTTTAAATTTAAAGGAAATCTAATCTGTTTTCTATTTGGGTTACAATAGAGTTTTGTTTAATTTAGAAAGCAATTATTTTCAGGTCTGACATTAAAACCATCTGAAGTTTGCCACTCTTTCTACCTCAGTGTTCTTTTAAAGATCAGGATATAGTAGTATATAGAAATACTGTTTTCTAAATTTTCTGTTGACATTACTTGGCTACTGGGACAATTTCCATAAGTAAGAACCCTGCCTTCTTGTTTGGCTGGCTCTTTGCAATTTCTCAGATATAAACCCTGAATATTCAACTATCTAGTTATGAATTCAAGACAAAGTGGAAATGCTTAGTTTGAAAATGACATATTACGAACAGAATGAAATTTAAGGAAACATGGACATTGTGTTTTAAGAAAATCAAGAACACAGTGACTGGAAATGAGTACAAAATTATTTGGAAGACAAGTAGAATGAAATAAAATGGAAATGGTGATTGTGTAAGTTACCCAATTGCTAAAATATACACCATACAATGGGTTAGTTTAAACAACGGAATTTATTGGGTCACGGTTTTAAGGCTAGAAGTCCAAAATTGAGGTGTCAGTAAGGCGATTCTCCCAGAAAAATGTGGCATTTGGGGCTGGCTGCTGACAATCCTTGGTTCTTGACTTTTCCATGATATGGTAATGTATATGGCCATGTCTTCTCCTTTCCCCTCTAGTTCCATTTACTCCTGGCTTCTGGCTGCTTGCTCCCCTTGGCTTCTCTATCCGCCTGACTTTCACTCTACTTAAAAAAGGACTTCAGTAATTCAGATTAAAATCCAAACTGATGTAGTTGGACCACATTTTAACTGAAGTAGCATTTTGAAGAGGACTTATTTACAATAGGTCTATACCCAATAGAACGTGGACCAAGACCAAGAACATGTCCAAACTGGGGTACACAATTCAGTCCACATCACTGAGGAACAAATGGTAAGATAAAGTGGGGTTGCTTAATTCATATTTTGCTATCATCTTCACTTCCAAAGAGATTGCTTTAAAGTTTACATTACAGAGTAATTATAGCTGAGAGAATCAGAATCACAGATACATGAGGGAAATAAAAGAGATATAGATATTCTAAATATATTGAGGCCAAGAAACATTTTTGAGGAGCTGGCTATATTTGAAGAAACTTATAAATTATTCTTAAGAATAATGTAGCAGAAATAATTTGTCACCTACTCAGCAGCACATCACCCTCCTCATCTGCTGAGGAGTATTTATCAGTCTACCATCCATAGGAATTACAATAGCCTATGAAATTATCATTTTTGGAAAGGACATATGAGACTTAGACATAGGATGTAAGATCAAATCTCTTAGGGACCTCTGCAGAAAGATTGCCCTTTAAAATAAAGGGCAATTTCTAGGAGGAAATTTACTTCTATTTAAATGAAGGCCATTTCCTAAGCATATAACTGAAATTGCCAAAGGGATAGAGTAACTACGAAGAAATAATTCCTTATACAGTTATAATAGCTATGAAGTGAGATGGAATGCATGTGGATCTGGATAATATCCCTGGGCCACTGAATTAATCAATTATGGAACTGTCCTATCTCTAGATTTTTTTAAAAAGTGCAATGACAATCATGCTACTGTCTAAACTTATTTGGTTGAATCTTCTGTTTTCTGTAGATAAAAGCATTCAATGTGATATAACTGGAGAGTTAAAAAAGTGTCTTCCTCTTTTTTCATAGAGGGATCTATTTGGCTTCCAGAAAACATAGACTGGAAAGGTTGATATTGACCCTGGTCAGTTTTTTGTTTTAACTCTAATTTTGAGAGCAGTATTAGGCTTACAGAAAAATTGTGCAGAAATTACAGAGTTCCCATATACTGTCTCTACCTGTACCCACATACACAGTTTATTGTATCATTATCATACATTAGTGTGGTACATGTGTTACAATTGGTGAACTAATATTGACACATTGTTATTAACTAAAGTCCATAGTTTACATTAGTGTTCATCCTTCCTGTTGTACACAGTTCTACAGGTTTTGACAAATGCCTAATATCATGTAACATTCCATTCTCATACAGAGTAATTTCACTGCCCTAAAAAGTGCCCTGTGCTTCACCTATGCTTTCTACCTTCACTTCCCTGTGACTGCTTGGCAATCACTGATCTTTTTTCCATCTCTATAGTTTTGTCTTTTCTAGAATGTCATGTAGTTGGAATCATACTGCATGCAGCCTTTTCATACTGTCCTTTTTCACTTTTATGAGAGACTGTAACAATATTCATTTAAGGTTCCTCCATGTCTTTTCATGGCGTGGTGGCTCATTTTTTTTATCATTGATGAATATCCCATTGTATGAATGAGCCACAGTTTATTTATCCATTAACCTATTGAAGGACATCTTAGTTACTTCCATAATCTTTGGCAGTTATGAATATACTCTCTATAAGTATTCGAGTAAAGGTCTTTGTGGGAACATCAGTGTTCAACTCAATTTAGATAAATACCTAGGAGAGCAATTTCTGAATCATATGATAAAGCCTATGTTTAACTTTGAAAGAAACTGCCAAACTGTCTTCCAAAGTGGCTATACCATTTTTCATTCTCACCTGCAATGAGTGAAAGTTCCTCATTCATTTTAATAGGTGTAAACAGTAACTGGTTGTTTTCCTTTACAATTCCTTAATGACATACAATGTTGAACATATTTTTGTATTCTTATTTGCTATCTATGTCTTTTTGGTGAGGTGCCTGTTTAGATCTTTTGCCTGTTTTTAAAATCAGGTTTTTTGTTTCCTTGTTGTTGAATATTAAGAGTTATTTTTATGTTTTGGGTACAAGTCCTTTATTGGATATTTGTTTTGCAAATATTTCCTCCCAGTCTGTGGCTTGTCATTTAATTCTCTTAACAGTGTCCTTTTGCAGAGCAGAAGTTTAAAATTTTAATGAAGCCCAATTTATCAAGTTTTTCTTTTCATGGATAAGAAAACCCCTTTAGGATTTTATCTAAAATGTCATCTCCAGGAGAAAGACATGGAGAAGAGCCAGCAACTGAAGTCAGTGGAATCTGGAAGAGAAAGAAGATTTCTCCATGTGTTTTGAGGCAGGAATGCAAGCCAGAGATCACTAAGGATCACCAGCAACCTGCACCAGAACACCAAAGACTTCACGGAGAAAGCATCACCTTTCTGACATCTCGATTTTGAACTAATCCTAGCCTTAAAACTGTGAATCAATAAATTCCTATTGTTTTATGTTGTCTTGTAGAAGTTTTATAATTTTACAGTATACATATAGATCTATGATCCATTTTGAGTTAATTTTTGTGAGGTAAGGTCTGTGTCTGGATTCATTTTTTCACATGTTGATGTTGAATTGTTACAGTATCATTGATTGGAAAGTCGAGAGTTTCTCCACTGAATTGTCTTTGCTCATTTGTCAAAGATCAGTTCACTTATTTTGGTGCATCTATTTCTAAACTGTGTATTCTATTCCACTCATCTGTTTGTCTCTTCTTTCACTGTAATATACTGTCTTGATCACTGTATCATTATAGTAAGTCTTGAGGTCAGATAGTGTCGGTCCTCTGATTTTGTTCTTCTTCAGTATTCTGTTGACTTTTTTACCTCTTTTGCCATTCCATATAAAATCTAAATAGACCTATAACAAGTAAGCAGACTGTGTTCACAATCAAAACCTTCCACAAGGAAAATCCTCAGACTGGATGGTTTCATTGATGAATTCTAAAAAAATGTATAATGAAAAGAACACCAGACCTTTACAAACTCTTCCAAAAAATTGAAGAGGAGGAAATACTTCCTACCTTATTGTATGAGACCATTGTTATCCCAATACTAAATCAAAGACACTATAGATCAGTCAGTATCTCTTATCAACACAGATGCAAAAATCCTCAACAAAATAGTAGCTAACCAAATCCAGCAGCACATCAAAGGTTTAAAGACTATGAGCAAGTGGGATTTACCACAGGAATGTAAGGTTTGTTCAACATATGAAAGTCAACCCTATAATATGCCCTATCAGTAGAATAAAGGTAGAAAACAACACATGATCATTTCAATAGATGCATAAAAGCATTGACTGACTCTCAACACCCATTTGTGATTAAAACACATTCCAAACTAGTAATAGAAGGGAATTCCCTAACCTGATAAAAATGATCTCTGTGAAAAGCTACTGCTAACCACATAGTTAATGATGAAAGACTGAAAACTTTTCCTCTTATATCAAGAACAAGAATGTCTGCTTGTGCCAATTGTATTTAACATTTCATTGGAGGTTTTACAAGCCAAGGCAATTAAGCAAGAAAATGAAATTAAAGACATGAGAGTATAAGGGAAGGAGTAAAACAATCTCTATTTGTAGGTTATATAATCTTATAGAGAGAACACCCTAAAGAATTCCTAAAAACACAATTAGAGCTAGCAAACAAGTTCATCAAGATTGCAGGATATGAGATCAACACACATAATTCAGTTGTATTTTTATATACTTGCAATGAACAATCAAAACATGAAATTAAGGGAACAGTCCCATCTTCAGTGACATCAAAAATACTTAAATAATTTAGAAAAATTTAAACAAAGGAGGACATGACATATACAATGAAAAAGACAAAAAATTGTTGAATCAAAGTAAATAAAGACTTAAACATGGAAAATTTTCATGTTCACACATTGGAAGACTTATTGTTAATGTGGCAGTACTCCCCAGATTGATCTACTGATTCAGTTAAATTCCTGTCAAAATTCCAACTGCTTTTTCCCCCCAGAAATGATCTTGCTGATTCTAAAGTTTATATAGATGTTCAAGGGCCCCAAAATAGTGAAAATAATCTTGAAAAAGAACAAAATTGGGAAACTCATGCCTACTGATTTCAAAATTTAAACAAAAACCAAAGTAATCAACACAGTGTGGTACTAATATTAGGATAGACATATATCAGTAGACTAGAACTAAGAGTCCAGAAATAAGCACATATATCCATGGTGAATATTTAAATGGGGAAAAATTGTTTAAAAAAAAATAATAATTCTGGGACAACTGGATATTGACATGCAAATGAATGAATGTATATTCCAGCCTCATACCATATACAAAAATTCACAAGGTATCAAAAACATAAATGTGAAAGCTCAAACTATAAAACTATTAGAAAAAAATTTAGGCATAAATCTTCATGACCTTGAAGTAGGTAGTGGTTTCCTAGATACGACACCAAAATCCGGAGCAATCAAAGGAGAAAAACAAATAAATCTGACCTCATAAAAATTAAAAACATTTATGTGTCAAAGGACACTATCAAAATATGAAAATATAATCTACAGAATGGAAGAAAATATCTGCAAATCATATATCTGATAAGAGTCTATTGTCTAGAATATATAATGAACTCAACAATAAAATACAAATAACCCAATTTAAAAATACGTAAATAAGCAGGGGGGGATTGAAGAGTGGCTGCTAATAGTTATGGGTTTTCATTTTGGGGTGATGAAAATATTCTTGAATTAGATAGTCATGATGGTTGCCCAACATTGTGAGATTATGAAGCACCATTGAATTTTACTTGTTAAAATGGTGAATTTTATGGTATGTGAATTATATCTCAATGTAGAAAAACATATCTCATAAAGCATAGTTAAAACCATTTAATCTGAAATATGAGGAAACTTGGGTGGAAGCGGGGATGAGGATGTTTTAGACATAAAGTTATTTTAAATTATTGATGGTCTGTTATTGATACCAAAGTATGTGGATGTAAAGCAAAGCAAATCCTGACTCACTAGCACTAAGATCTTTCAAAAATGTGGGCTATTTAATATGGAATTGGATGACTTTGGAAAGGAAGGGTTTCCCATCACAGAAGGCTTTCAGTGAAATCACTTATTCAGCATATAATGGAAGGCATCGATATGTGATAATTGTCACAGTGCCAACCTGCATAATGGGCCTTGAGTGGTTAACATTAAAGTAAACATGTAGTTTAATGTATACCACCTGACAGGTGAGGAAAAAACCGCTCTTGAGTTACATGTGGGTAAAAATATATTTGTTGAGATTTTAAAATATATCTTGGGAAGCTATTTACTTTTAAGATCTGCTTAAATGCCGATTCTCCTCTTTTGTGGCCATCAATTAGTCTGTGATGTTTTCCCCCCACTACTTAAAGTTTTATATCAGATATTATTTTTCAAGGCCTTTCATAAGAATTTAAGTTTGAATGAAAATTCTAGGGCTTGTCAATTTAAATCACATTAATGCTGTTCTGGTTCATAGAAAATATAACAATGGCACATTTAAAGATTATGTTGCTAATATAGTTCATGTAAAAGACCAATATGGCTACATGTTTATGTAAAATTGAATATAGAAGTATATCTGCCAATAGGTAATTTTTAAATAATGGATAATAGATGAATTTATGATAAAATTAGGCCCCAGGAATATTGAGTATTGACAGCTAGGAATGAGATTTTGTAAAATAATAAATAACAGAAAGGCCTGCTTGTCATAATTGGCGGCTCATGAATCTCACCGAGGGAAGCCATTCCCAGGTAATATGGGAAATGATAGATTTGTTTTCCTTTTATCACTGACCTCTATTATCTAATGACAATACTGAGCCCCACACATACAAAAAAGGCAGCCTCAGGCATGCTGTATAAATAATTTGTTGTACACCAAACACATTGTTTTTAAAAAGCTAAAATCAATGGATAGGTATGATATTACCTGATAGCTAGGTACATGTTTCAGTTCAGATATTTAAGATGAATCTGCCGGTAACTTTATTTTCAATTTCATTGTGATATATGGTTAAGAATTAGTGTTTCTCTATATATTTCCCAGAAACTTGTCTTCAGCACTGCCCTGAGCACACAGACCTTATGGAGTGTGGTGGACAGGATTCTAAGATGGCCCCCAAGATTTCCCTCACTTGCCTGGTATATACACCCTGCAGAATCCCCAAGACTTTGAATTTAATGGATTTTACTCCTGTTATTAGGTTGTGTTGTAAAGCAGAATTGACTTTAAGAAAGGGAGATTGTCCATCTAGGTGGTTCTAACCTAATCACATGAATCCTTTAAAAGAAGAGTTTTCTTCTGCTATTAGCAGAAGAGGAAGAGATATTAAAATCATGAGAAAGATTTGAGCTGCTTTGGCTGGCTGGCATGAAGATGGAGGAGTTCACATGGATAGGACCTGATAATGCCCTGTAAGAGCTGAGGTTGACCCTGGCTCATAGCCAGTAAGAAAACAAGGACCACAATACTTCAACCACGAAGACCTAAATTCTGCCAACAGTCAAAAAGAGCATGAAATCATATTTCATTTTCCAGTGCTTCTAGCAGAGAACTCAGCCTTGGCTTCAGCTTTGTGATACCATAGGTAGGGAACCTAGCCATGACATGTTGGACTTCTGACCTACAAAAACTGTAAGATAGTAACGTTGTGTTGTAATTCACAAGTTTTTTTGGTAATTTGTTATGCAGCAATACAAAGCTAATACAAACTTGCCAGAAAATATGTGGTGCCTGAAGAATAAAGGTTTTCATAAAGTTAGTCAGTGCAGCCTGATTATTATACTTCCTGACAAGAACATCAAAGCATAGACATTGCTTTAGGCTTTGTTTCTCACTGAAAGAATAAGTCTTTTCAAAATGTTAATCATTGCTATGGTGGAGATTTCTTTAGGTCATTTTTACAAACCGTTTTAATGGATTCTAGGAATCATCATTATATTTTTTCTGTCACTACTTGCTTACTGAAGTCTTTAAAAACAACTGGAAGATGAGCACATCATAAATAGAAACAATGCTTAAATGTTTCTGATGTGTTCTCCTCCTCTATGAGAAGAGTCCATAGTACCCTCACAGTAACGAAACATCCTCAGCAGATAGTTTACCTAAGCAGTAGAAGTGTGACCAAATTCTGAAGCAGACACCTCAATGCTGGCAGGCTTCTGTGTGTGCCTTCATTTTTTGTTTTCTCAAAGATATTAGAGTCTTTCCCTTTCAAGCTGATTCCCCTACACAGCTGAACTCATGCCTCTCCCCTGCTTCTTCCTTCTGTCTCTCTTCCTAATGCCCTGATGTAGCAGCCATGGTTGGCAGGATGACTTTCATTGTCTCTTAAGGCAATCAGAGTTCTGCTTGAGTTCATGTGACATCTATTATAAGAAAATTAAAATTATAGACAGTGCTACAGTGCTCATGTCTGTTCTTTTTAGCTGAATGACAAAAGAAATGGATTGCATTTCCTCAGAGAGTGCTGTTTCAGAGAATGTCTTTTGGTAAACTCTCTCTGAATAAAGGGACTTAGTTTCTAGCATTGGCTTTGCCATTAGTCAGGTGGTTTGATAAGCCATTTATTATTTCTGGGTCCTTATAGCCCAAATTTTTGTTAGTTTCTGATTCTACCCATCCTTTAGTGAAAATAAAACCGATCTCTCGCAAGCTGTAATAATTTCAGGGTTTTCATAGTATTGGATCCCCACACAATAGAATCTGAGACAGCTATTAGCATAATTGGAATGGTCTTTGAGGAACTAAGGTAAAAATGTGAAAATCAGACCTTTGTTTGATTGTATTATGGCTGGACTGATCTTTGACAGCAGATGTTATAACTAATTTAAATGTTTTACTTTAATTGGAAAGCAGTAAGGGGTCATTATTATTTCATACTCATGCACTCCAGAGCATTTAAATAGATTTTCTTGCTCTACAATTTAGTGGGTTCATGTAGGAGGGAGTACACTGAATAAAATTAATATTTAAACAAAAAGGTTTAAGAATCAAAACCAAGAGGACATTATAATAGATCTGTGCAGAGGACCAGGAATTCCAATAAAAGTTTATAAGTAAGTATGTATCATCTCATAGGAATATATGGAGAAGTATAAGAAATTGCAAAAAATGAATTATTTGACAATTTAATGGGCTATCTTAACTATGGAAAATTTGTAAATAATTAATTGAAATACCAGCACTTACATAAACCTAGACACTATGGCTAATTCTGAATTAGCCAATAACCATTGTTGGAGATCTAGAATATGAAACTGTGGTTTGAAGAGATAGAAAAAAAATAGAAACAAAGAACAAAAGAAAAAGAAAAGTGAGAATGAAAATATATAGCTAAAAGAAAGTAGCTTTTGTCCCTAAATTTCCAGTTCTAGTCCTCTTGTTTAACAAAAGTTCTGGCTTTATTATCTGGCCCTTAAATTCACTGAGATTTTCCCATCATTTCCATATCTTCCTTTCCTTATTGAAGCATATATCTTCACAAAAAAAGACCAAAAGAGCAATTTATCAACTTCAAAGTGTTTAAGCAACATATGAAGCAGTATGCAAAGAAAAAATGAAAGGAAAAAAATGGCATGTGGAATAAAATAATAACATGAAGGCAGCCCTTTTTCTTTCAGTTGCCTTTGAGGTTTTCTAACAGATAAAAAAATTCCACCCCTGCTTCTAAACAGAAAATTATGAAAATGGCTGTGTGTGTTTGTGTCATCCTTGCCGTATCATCAGACACATTTCCCAGTAATCTATAAAATGAGGTACCACTTTTAGGGATCAAGCAGCTCTTGTGTTTCAGTTTTAGTCTCTAACATTAGTCATCATTCTCATATCCTATTATGATTTACTCCAAAATAACCTGCATGTCTATATTAGCCTGTGCAGGTGATAATCCTCATCACAGACACATGCTGCACTTGATCCCAGGAGGTCAAAGGACTAACTTTATAGATACTTCCTTCTGCCTTTCTCAGTCCTTTTTTTTTTTTTTTTAATTTTTAGAATAAGCTTCTGCAAGGTGAAGGTAAACATTAACCTTCAGTAATCTATGGAATATTCATTCAATTCATGTAATAATAACTATTGAATGTGAACTCTGTTTATGTACCAGACACTGTTGAGTGAACCAGACACAAAAGATCTATCCTCTTACAATATTTAGATTCTATGAGAGGGAGATAGACAAAGAATAAATACTATAGTCATGCTAAGAAGAAAATAAATCAAGATATTGAGCTAGTAATGGAAAGATGTTCTACTTCAGAATGATAGTTATGGAAAGGGTATGATATCTCTAGATAGGGTGTGTTAGGGTTCTCCAGAGAAAATAACTGATAGGAGATATGTGTGTGTGTGTGTAAGCATTAAAGACCTTATTTAGGAATTGACCCAAGTGACCATAGAAATTGGCAAGTCCAAATTCTGTCGGACAGACTGCAAGTTGGAAATGCTGATAAAGGTGAGGTTGAATTCATCAGGAGAAGCTGGCTGGCTGAAGTAAAGGCAAAGATTCTTCTTTCTGATTTCTGAAATTCTATTTCTGGCTTTAAGACTTCCAACTATTGGATGAGGAGACTCCCTTTATTGCTGAGGGCAATCTCCTTTGTTGATTATAGATAAAATCAGCTATAGATGCAATCCACTGACTATGGGTGCTAATCCATCTACAAAATGCCCTCACAACAATCAGGCCAGTGTTTGCTTGACCAAATAACTGGACACCATAACCTAGCCAAGTTTCTCCATGAAATTAATCCTCACATAGGGCAGTGAAGGTTGGCCCTCAGAGGAGGTGAATTTGAGCTGAGATATAAAGGAGGAAAAGGAGGTAACCTTGTGAAGATTTGCTAAGACCATTTAAGTCAGAGACAAGCAAGTGCAATTAACTGAGGTGAGAAGGAGATTGATACATGTAAAGAATAAAAAGGAAGGTTGGAATACTTTTCTTTTGGAAATGTGGCTTGAACATGGGAAGAAAATCCAAGTCTTCTACCCTAAAGTGCAAATTCAGCTTACCGTTGAATAAAATTTGCAGTTTAAAATTAATAGAAATTCTGATGTCACAAGAATTCTGTAATGTTTGTCAAGTATACCTCCATATGTTTCCCTTTTGTCTTATTGTATCTCATGCATATTAATTTGCTTATACTACTGTTGTAACTTGTAATAATTAAATCAACTGTGAAATGTTTTAACTGGTTATGCCACTTTATGTGGATGGTATCTCATGACTACATATAGTCTGTTTTTAAATTGTTAGGACGTAAATTTTAAATTAGTGGGTTGAAGCAGTAAGATTTTACAATGACAACTTCCTGATGGTCATTTTAAATCTATTTTGCAGATGGATTATGTGTGTGTGTGCTTATGCATGTTTTTGTGTAAAAAATTTCCCCAGACAAAATACTGGTCCTGTATTATTCTGACTTTAAATATGCATATCTTTCTGGAGCTTAGATTTTACTATCTTCCTGTCTTGAGCAGACAATACAATGTTTTTATATACAAACATAGCAACAACCACAAATTACATTGTGTGCTATTTATTTGGTTACCAAAAAAACTTTTAATGACATTGGAAAGATTTTGTATCTGATGGGAAATGTATGTCTTTGCAAGCACACTTCCCTTCTTGCTTGTTCAGCAATTACTTTATCTACATTGGTGCTGAGAAGTTATAAATTATACACACACACACGTACACACACACACACACACACACACATGAATATTGCTATTCAGCCTATAAAAGATTACACTAAATTTGTGGAAATTAAGGCTAAGCAGATGGTCATCCACAGCATTCATTGCTATTGTTTGCATTTTGTTTTATAGTCAATGAAATGATAAAATTTTTTAATAAAGCATAGGCACAAAAATTCCACACAAAATGTAGACTATTAACTAGGCTTTATTAATGAGCCCATTAAATCTTACAAGTAAGTACAGAAAAAAATAACTATCGAATTATTTATAGATCTTTATGTCACATGAATGTCTTTTTAAAACTGCTTGTTTCCAGGTAGATCTGACAGCAGATAGCGTGAATCAATCCAAGTCCCAGATTTTTCAGAAATAGCATAATGGGATGAGCACAGGCAATGACAGAGCAGTGTCGTCTGGAAATCTGAGGCCCTTGAGCTGGGTACTGGAATTTAGGAACAAATGAGGAATTGTGGAATTCAAGTATTTAAAACTAAGGCTTAGGCTTAAATAGTCGTCTCCTTTAAAAACAGGTAAGGAGTGAGACATCCCAAAGATCAAGAAAAAGATGAAGAAATAATAGATTCAAGTCTCTATTTTAGGGGAGGGGGTAGTCATGCTTTTTAATTTTTTTTATTATTAGAGAACTTGTGGGTTTACAGAACGATGCATAAAATACAGGATTCCCACATACCACCCTTTTATTAACACCTTGTATTGGTGTGGTACATTTGTTACAATTGATGAAATCACATTTTTATAATTGTATTATTAACTATTGCCCATTGTTTGTGTTGTGCAGTTCCATGGATTTTGAAATAATTTTTATTCTATGAACACCTATTCACTTTTAATATTTTAAAGTCTTGGATATAAGCAACTAATTATGGCCTACTAGACAAGAGGAATCAGAAACTCTGAGAATTAGACAGGTAAATAAAATTTTGCAAGGGCTGGAACTAGTGCTATGGTGCAAGCCATTTCTGCTAAATGGGAATCAGAAAAACTTAAGATGAGAGAATTCTAACTAGAGAAATATAAAATGGAGAAGATTGACACTTCATTTAGGTCCTTAGAGGCCTCATGAACTTCTTCAAAAAGCTCCTGTATCACTAAGGTAAGCAGAAAAATGCCCCCACCTTCCTACAAAGATATCCGTGTTCTAATCCCCAGAACCTGTAAATATGTTACTTTACATGGCAACAGGGACATTGCATATGTGATTAAGTTAAGGATTTTGAGATGGGAGATTATTCTGAATCATCTGGTGGACCCAAAGTAATCAGGTGCGTCTTAATAAGAGGGAGGCAGGAGGAACAGAAGATAGAGATGCATTTGTATAAATGGAAGCAGAGGTCAGAGGGATGTGGCCATGACTCAAGGTGGGTGGGCAGCCTCTAGAAGCTGGAAAGAGCAAGAAACAGATTCTCCTCTAGACTCCCCAGAATGCATCTATGATTTTAACCCAGTGAAAGCCGTTTTGGACTTGTGACCTCCAGAACTGTAAGAGGATAAATTTATGTAATTTGTTTACATCAGCATTAGGAAACAAATACAACCATATTGTCTTTTCTCAATGGTGGTCAGAAACGCTTTTTCTTCTTTAAATGGACCAAGGAAAATACTTTAACAATATCTTTTTACAGTCTATTTTTCTCTGTCTCAAAAAGAAAAGACACATGTTTATTCCCTAGGTCCTTTCCCAGATGTTCTTCTTGGTTTGGTAGTAACAAATTTCCTCACATTTTGAAAGATTAAAAAGTCTGTAATTATAGTATTCTATTGAAAGACTATTGCTGAGAATAAAATGTGGCAGTATCTATGGATTTTGTAAATATAATAAATATACTTTATCTCTTTAGTACAGTTTTACATTTACACCATAATTGAGCAGATAGTACATAGCATTCTATAAGCTCCCCTGCTCCTCCCCAGGTACAGTTTTCCCTTCTATTAATATTGTGCATTAGTGTAGTTCATTTGTTACACTTAATGAACATTAGTTTCAACTGTTGCCCATGGCTTACCCTAAGGTTCACTGTTTATATTGTACGGATCTGTGGGTTTCGACAAATGCATAATGCAATGAATCCACCATTATGATTAAATAAAAAATAGTTTTACCTATGCTTAATTTATTCATCCTTCCATCCCCTCCTTGTGAACCCCTGGCAACCTCTGATCTCTCTACTATCTCTGTAGTTTCTCTTGTTCCAAAATTTCATGTCGCTGAAATCATAAGAATTTAGCCTTTTCAGACTGGCTTCTTTTGCATGGCAATATACATTTAAGCTCCCTCCATATCTTTCTGTGACTTGATAGCTCATTTCTTTCTATCACTCAATAATATTCCCACTAATAGATGAACTACACTCTGTTTATCAAGTCCCCTATTGAAGGTTTTTTTTCAGTTTTTAATAATTTTGAGTAAAACTGTCATGAAAATTTGTGCACAGGTTTTGCATAGAGATACATTTTCCATTCAATTCGGTAAATACCTAGAAGTATGACTGGTGATATGGTAAGACTGTGATCAGCTTTGTAAGATACTGTTTAACTGTTTTCTGAACTAGCTGTACCATTTTGCATTTCCCCCATCAATGAATGGGAGTCCCCATTGCTCCTCATCCCACCAGCATTTGGTATTGTTAGATTTTATTTTTTTAGACATTCTAATTTTTGGTATCTCACTGTTATTTTACTTTGCAATTCCCTAATAATGTATGATATTGAGCATTGTTTCATATGCTATCTGTATTTTTTCTTTTTCTGGTGAGGTGTTTATTCAGATCTTTTACTACTTTTTAATTGGGTTGTTTGCTTTCTTATTGCTGAGTTTTTTTTTTTATTTTGAAATAAATTCAAAGTTACATTAATAGTTGCAAAAACAATACTAGCCCCATACACAGAATTCCATCATACCCTGACCCACCTCCCCCGATGGCTCAATCCACCAACTTTAACATGCTGTCACATCACTATTTCTTTCCCTCCCTATCTATCATCCATCATATATTTCTCTGTCTTCTGAACCTATGAGAGTTAGCTGCACACATCCTTGTACATACACTATAATTCACATATGCACTTCTCATGAACAAGGACATTCTTTTACGTAATTCCATTAAGCGCAGCTAAGAAGCATAAGAGATTCAACAATGATACAATGCTTACATTCTATATTTCCTTTTCCTTATGTCTCAACTGTGTCCCTTTGAGCCACCTGTCCTCCACCTTCCAATCCTATCCAAGTTCATCCTTCGCATTCAATTGTCGTCTAGTTAGACTGTCTTTTTTTTTTTTCTTTTTTCAATTGTGGAAACATATATACAGCCTAAATCTTCCCATTCCACCCCCTCCCTAGCCTTCAATTAGTGGGATTAATCACATTTAGAATGATGTTATGCTCTTTCCCACCATCCATTACTAGAAATTTCCCTTCACCTCAAACAGCAACCCTACACTCCTTTCTTAACTCCTCATTGCCCCTTCCCCCATTTCTCTTAACCCAAACTCTACTTTTCATCTCTATGGTTATATTCTCTGATAATTTCTTTGTGTTTACTGTGGGGCTTAAAATTAACCTCTTAAATCCCTATCAATATTGTTTTTCTTTGATACCACCTTCACTTCAATAGGGCACATAAACTATGTTCCTATAATCCTTCAGTCCCCCACCTTTATATAGTTGTCTAAAATTACATATTTTACATTGAGTTCAAAAGCACTGATTTGTCCTTAGAGTTTGTGTATTTTTTATCATGTAGGAAGTAAATAGTGGAGTTATAGTTCAAAAATTATTGACTTCTATTTGTATTCTGTTGTGTTTGGAGAATGTTCTTTGAATATATTCAATTTTTTTTTTTTATTAATTTCTTGAGACTTGTTTTATATCCCAGCTTATGGTCCCTTCTGGAGAAAGATCTGTGATCACTAGAGAAAAATGAGTGTCCTGGTGATTTGGGATGTAAGGTACTATATATGTCTGTTAAAATTCTCTATATCTCTTTCTCCTTTCTTTGTCTCTCTGTTGGTAGAGCACCCTTTAGAATCTGAAGTAGGGCAGGTCTTTTATTGGCAAAGTCTCTCAGCATTTGTTCGTCTGTGAAAAATTTAAGCTCTCCCTCAAATTTGAAGGAGAGTTTTGCTGGATGAAGTATTCTTGGCTGGAAATTTTTCTCTCTCAGAATTTTAAATATGTCATGCCACTGCCTTCTCGCCTCCATAGTGGCCACTGAGTAGTTACTACTTAGTCTTATATTGTTTCCTTTGTATGTGGTGAATTGCTTTTCTCTTGCTGCTTTCAGAACTTGCTCCTTCTCTTCAGTATTTGAGACTCTGATCAAAATATGTGTTGGGGTGGGTTTATTTCAATTTATTCTATTTGGAGTTTGCTGGGCATTTATGCTTTGTGTATCTATATTGTGTAGAAGGTTAGGGAAGTTCTCCCCAACAATTTCTTTGAATACTCTTTCTCGACCTTTACCCTTCTCTTCCCCTTCTGGGACACCAATGAGTCTTAAGTTTGGACGTTTTATTTTATCTGTCATATCCCTGAGATCCATTGAGATTTTTTTGATTTTTTTTCTCCATTCTTTCTTTTGTTCTTTCATTTTCTGTTCTGTGGATTTCTAGGACACTGAGATGTTGTTCAGTTTCCTCTAGTCTTGTATTGTGAATATCCAGAGTCTTTTTAATTTGGCCAACAGTTTCTTTTATTTCCATAAGATCTTCTATTTTTTTATTTACTCTTGCAATGTCTTCTTTATGCTCTTCTAGGGTCTTCTTTATGGCACTTACATCCGGGGCCGTGGTCCTCTTGATGTCCTTTAAATCCTTTGCCATGTTTTCATTCTTCGATTGTAGTTCTTTGATTAATTTTGTGAGGTACAATGTTTCTACCGAAATCTTGATTTGTGTGTTTGGAGCTGGATTCTCCATATTGTCTGGTTTTATCATATGCATTAAGATTTTTTGTTGTTTTTGGCCTCTTGGCATTTGTTTTGCTTGATAGGGTTCTTTCAAGTTGTATCAAAAAAAAGAGGATATCGATCAAATTTTTCAGAGACACAGTTTGGTGACGTACACTTTCTCTAACTAACCAGCAGATGGTGTCTGTGAGTCACCTATATCCCTCAAATCAGTTCTCAACCTTTTTTCCATGGAGTGTGGGGAAATGATTCTTGTGTGTTCAGTTGGGGAACTCAGTTTGTGTGTGTTGCTGGAGCCGTCCGCCCTGAATATGGGGCGTGTGTATGGGTGGCCAGGGAGGAAGGGCAGTTCTACTGTTCAAATCTCCCAGGTTCCAGGAGATTCAAGGCTGCCGCAAGAGTCTAAGCCTTCATTTCAGTTCAGCCCCAGATCTCTCTCGGTGTCCCACAAACCACCGGACTTGGTATAGTGCCCCTGGGTTCTCCTAGTGGATCCCCCCTCTCAGCCGCGATCCTCCCTCAGCCAAGGGAATGCTGTGCTACATCATCAGTGTGCGCTGTCCCTCAAGGGAAGCCCTGGGCCACTGGGCTGTGCCGCGGGGCTCTCAGCTCGTTTCAGAATGCAGAATGTCTGAGGCTGTCTTTTCTGCAACGCCTTGTGGGCTGAGAATAGCTGAGGTTTTCTCCACAGAGAGAGAGCGAGGGACAGAAAAACTCCCAGGTTCACCCGTCAGCCAGAGATAGCACCTGATCCTCTGGGCTCCCCGTCCTGAGACAGATATGTCCCCTGATTCTCCCAAGATCAGTTGTCACCAAAAGCCTCTGTCTGCTTGTTGAGGATTCACTGTCTGTATTGAGCAGTTATTATTAAAACCTCACTTGGAGCTAGGGTGAGAAAGTGCACGGCGCGGCTTCCGTGAGGGAGGGGCTCTCGGCTCTAGGTTCTCGGCTCTCAGTGCAGGTCCGCAGTTTTACTTACAGATTTTATGCTGTGATCTCGGGCATTACTCCCAATTCATGTCGGTGGATGTTGAGTGTACAGTCATGTTTGTCTCCCCACTGTTATTCCAGGTTATTTACTGGTTTTTTGTTCATTTATGAATTGTCTGGGAGAGACTAAGTCTTCCACTTCTTTCTATGCCGACATCTTCCCAGAATCCTCTATTGCTGAGTTTTAAGAGTTCTTTTTTATATTTTGGATACCAGTCCTTTTTCAGATATGTATTTCCTCCCACTTTATGGCTCTCTTCATTATTTTAAAATAATATTCCACAGACCAGAAATTTTTAATTTTAACAAAATCCATCTGGGGATTAGTACACAGACATCTTTGTGGGGGGAGGGGCTGCTTATCAAATAATAATTGAAAGTGAATCTTGTAAAATAAATTGTGATATTGACTATGAGTGTTTTCATGAATTTCCAATTCTTTCCATTACCAGTACTCTCATTTTCCATTCTAAATGATGTCCTTCTCTCTGTTCATACTTCTGGATCTCTACATCTGTGGCTTACATTTTCCAGCTATCTGCTATAGCATAGTTTTAATAAAATTGTACAGTCTCATGACCCTATGGGTGTACTTTATGCATTAGCTTTTAATTAGTATTATTGTATTTTATGAAATGTGGTATATATATGACTAATGAAACAAAAAGTGACTTTAGATGTGACAGTTTGGGAATTTTTAACATTCATAGCTGTGTTTTTCCATTGTAAAATATACAACATCATGTCAAGCCCATGATTTCTGTGTTGATATAAAATCTCCTTTAAGCAAATAAAATGATTCATTCAAACATTATATGAATTAAATAATAGAATAATAGGACAGGTGATATATATATGGCAAAAATCATGGTGGTGGTTACATGAATGATTGGAATTTAGGGTATGTTGGTTAGACTATCAGCCTACTATAGGATTAAACTTTAAATAACCCTAAACCTTTTTTTTTTTTAAATGAAAAGCCAAATTCTCTTTTAAGTCTTTTAACAATGCTGATGCAATCTTTATACTATGAAATAATTCATAAGGCTTCCAAAGGGCTCAAATTACAGCCAGCTCACAGCTTAATTTCTAAGAGGCTTAACATTATTTTTCTTGTTTTCTTCTACAAAGAAATTTATTTTTAATTTGTTTAATACTCATTAATTATTCTGTAACATGTCACATGCATCCTTAGCTCCAGACTAATTATATGCGTACAGTTTGCATAAGGTTGAAACTGTGAGAGACAATTTTGAGGGAAAAACATTATAAATCTAAAAATTAGAAATTTTAACAAGCTTTCAAATCTATTAGGTAGAAATTTATACCCCAATTCAAATTCATAATGATGTTCTTTCAATACGTTTTCTATAAGTTTGCAGTAACACTTCATTATTTTTTTATTCCAACTCCCTATCTGTTCTTTATAGGGAGAAAAAAAATCTAAGTTTAATTTTTTCCAGTTTATAGAGAAGAATGTTGAATTACATGCATATAGGAAGTCTATGTTGATAAATAGTGGGAAGTTAAATCAGGGCAACATTATTATATTTAACTATATTTAACTTAGGAATAAAAGCACCTTTTCTCTTGTCATATGAGATATAGCTTTTGCTTTTTTTAATTTTTGTTTTTACTTCTTCAAGAAGGTCAGAAACAATATGGTTACCAAGCAAACAATGAAAACTGTTTCCAAGCAAACAATGAAAACTAAGATGCTCTTCATTTATTTTTGCCATTAAATTATATGTTACTATTAATTTCTACATACATACCCACAGAATGTTAGAGTTAGTCAATTTCAGTAGTTTAAAACTGTGCTCTTTGCAGCCCTGACAACAGTGGAATCTCCTCAGTAGCTGTTGCCAGGACAGAGAAGTCTCAGTGATCTGAGGTCCAGTCCCCACAACCCTCTGTTGTCATCTAATTCTTTTTACCTGTTTTCCATTGTGAGGTTCCTTATATGACTTTATTTGAAGAGAGGGTTACATAGTCATACAAAAAGTTTGAATCACTGATTTAGTGCAAGTTTCTCATTTCACAATAGAGTAAGTGATCTGCTTCTGATCCTACACCAAATCAGTGGCAACATCAAATAGCAAATATAGGATTTATATTAAGTTTCTAAACATGGTTCTTCGAATGCTAATATATATTTCAAATTGTTCACAAATTGTTCAAAAAGCTCAACTGTACTAGGATTGTTATCTTCTTGCATTTCTAGCACAACCTGACTCTCACAAGACACAGACGCCTGCAAGTATTGCTAACAAAATATTCTAAGGTCCCTAAGAAAGTAAGTCTGGGACCAATTCCTTTTAAGCTACATTTAACTCTACAATTAACAGTTTTAAAAACAGAATAAATAAATGATTATCCAATTTTATCATTTGGTTTCAGCCTGTGGTCCCATGTATAGACTGTATTTACTAAGTTATAGAAAATCAGACGGGAGAAAAAGTTTAAACCTGGTATTACTTTGTTTAAAAAGTATGAATTTTACTCTACCTACACAAATGCATTCATCTGCATTAGTTTCAACATTTAGATGTAAATGTTGGAAACTGATCTTGAAAATGTTTAATTGAATGCAAGTTGGTAATGAATTTCTGAGTGTCCTGGATGACTGAAAGACAGAAATATGAAGGGACCTTAGAAAAAAACTAAATCAGAGACTCAAACATTATTAGGAATTTTTCTATTCATCATCTATGCCTTTTTAAATATCAGCTTTGAAACAGTACTTAAAGTATTAATTATTACTATTTAGTATTTTTTAATTTTTTAAACTTTGCATGTTGAGACAACTTTAGACTCAGAAAAGACTTGCAAAAATAGTACAATTGGGTTAATAATTTATTTTTAACAATTGCTGCATTTTATTCATCATTCTTCAGTGTTTTTTGTGGAAGCAACTTTCTGCATCAGTTTAGAAAGCCATGATGCTCAAAGTTTCTGGTAAAAAATTTATTTTTCTTTGAGAATTCTCCACCTTGTTTAGACCTGTCATGTTGTGTGGTGTTTTTCAAAAACAGTTTTAATGGTAGTTTTAAAATACCATTTTTTTTACTTACGCATAAACGAAGAGGAAAGTCACATAAAGGTATAAATAGAAGTATCTGTATGGATGTATTGCAAATCCCATTTGGGACTGCAGTTGACTTTTTGGAATTATCATGTGGTATAGTCATCTCTCCAAAAATTGACTTATAATCTCTAAATCTTCAAATCATTTTTTAACTTAAAATGCTGAGGACATAGCTCTGTAAATTTGTGTATCAGGCACTTAATCCTGTATTTAATAGTGTGAAAATAATCATTAACCATACTGAATGTCATACAGGCACCAAAGACTTAACATCTCTCCTAGAGTTTAACAGTCATTTCTTATTCTAGTAAAAAAGTAATGTGAAAAACTTGCAGTAAATTTTGGTCCATTAAATTATACTGGGGAATTATCAATAAATATTTCTAAAATCTGGACTATTTCCAGTTGTTTGTCTCTGCAATGAAATTAAGATCAGAGGATACATGTCTTTAGCCTCTCCTTGCTTTGTTCTCAGTGAATTGAGACTCTTACAAATGGATTGTGCTTGTCTAGAGGAAATCATTCTAAAGATATGGAGGTATATAACACCTTGAGCATAATGGGTGCTCAATTTTTTGGCATATGAACACATCACAACTGAAGTCTGAATGTTCTTTAAATTTATGAAAAATTTAAATTTGGAGACTCATAGAATCTAATATTATATATAAAATTAGTACTGTACATAAATCTCTTGTTTTCATGAATTTGAACAGTACCTTCCTGGCTTTTAAGACAGTCAACATTAGATACATCAGAGAGAGCCACTCAACCTTTGGCAATGAAACAACCCAAATTATTTTTTTTTAACATGTGAAAACATATTTGTACCATTTATTATAATCGTTGAGCACCCTAAGTTTCCCTGAGTTACACAGTCCCAGTCTTTATCCCTCGTTTTTGTTCTGGTGTCCCACATGATCCCAGCCTTCCTCTTTCAACCATATTCACAGTCATCTTTGTTCAGTGTACTTACATTGCTGTGCTGCTATCTCCCAAAATTGTTTTCCAAACCTCTCATCCTGTCTTTTCCTTTCTGTCTGCAGTGCTTCCTTTTGTGTTTCCTGTAGAGCAGGTATCTTGTTCACAAACTCTGTCATTGCCTGTTTGTCAGAGAATATTTTAAGCTCTCCCTCATATTTGAAGGATAGTTTTGCTGGATATAGGATTCTTGGTTGGTGGTTTTTCTCTTTCAGCATCTTAAATACATCACCCCACTTCCTTCTTGCCTCCATGGTTTCTATTGAGAAATCTGCACATAGTCTTATCAAGCTTCCTTTGTATATGATGGATCACTTTTCTCTTGCTACTTTCAGGATTTTCTCTTTGTCTCTGATGTTTGATAATCTGATTGTGCCAGTTTGAATGTATTGCGTCCCCCAAATGTCATTAACTTTGATGTAATCTTGTGTAGACAGACGTTATCAGTTTTGATTATATTTCTTTGAGTGTTTCTTTGGAGATGCACCCCACCCAACTGTAGGTGATAACTCTGATGAGATAATTTCCATGGAGGCTTGGCCCCACCCATTTATGGTGGGCCTTGATCAGCAGAACTATATAAATGAGCTGAAAGGCAGAGGGAACCAAGTGCAGCTGTGAGTGATGTTTTGAAGAGGAGCTACAGCTAAGAGGGACACTTTGAAGAAAGCACAGGAGCTGCAGATGAGAGACAGTTTGAAGACAGCCATTAAAAGCAGACTCTTGCTCCGGAGAAGGTGAGAGAGGACAAACATCCCAAGTGCAACTAAGAGTGACATTTTTGAGGAACTGCAGCCTAGAAATGAATGTCCTGGGAGAAAGCTATTCTGAAACCAGAACTTTGGAGCAGATGACAGCCGCATGCCTTCCCAGCTAACAGAGGTTTTCTGGACACCATTGGCCATCCTCCAGTGAAGGTACTCGATTGCTGATGTGTTACCTTGGACACTTTATGGCCTTAAGACTGTAACTGTGTAACCAAATAAACCCCCTTTTATAAAAGCCAATCCATTTCTGATGTTTTGCATTTCAGCAGCATTAGCAAACTACAACACTGATTATTAAGTGTCTTAGTGTATGCCTTTGAGATCTATTCTGCCCTTCTTGGATCCGTAATTTTATGTCTCTCATAAGAGACGGTAAATTTTCATTGATTATTTCCTCTATTATTGCTTCTGCTCCTTTTCCCTTCTCTTCTCCTTCTGGGACACCAATGATACATAAATTTTTGCTTTTCATTTTGTCCTTAAGTTCGTGGAGACGTTGCTTGTATTTTTTCATTCTTTTCTCTATCTGTTCTTTTGTGTGTAGGCTTTCAGGTGCCTTGTTCTCCAGTTCCTGAGTGCCTTCTTCTGCCTCTTGAGATCTGCTGTTGTATGTTTCCATTGTGTCTTTCATCTCTTGTGCTGTGCCTTTCATTTCCATAGATTCTGTCAGTTGGTTTTTTGAACTTTCAATTTCTGCCTTACGTACACCCAGTGTTTCCATTATACAGTTCAGCTCTTTTGCCATATCTTCCCTAAAATTTTTGAATTGACTTATTATTAGTTGTTTCAATTCCTGTATCTCAGTTAAACTGTAAGTTTGTTCCTTTGACTGGGCCACAACTTCATTTTTTTTAGTGTAGGTTTTAGTTTTCTGTTGTCTAGGCATGGCTTCCTTGGTTACCCCAATCAGGTTTTCCCAGACCAGAATGGGCTCAGGTCCCAGAAGGAAGAAATATTCAGTATCAAGGTGTGTCTTAGAAAATTGGTACACCCTGTGATGCCTCAGGTCACTTTGCTTTTCTGCCCAGCAGGTGGTGCCTGCCAGCCTGTAACTCCAGACTGGTGTAAGGAGGTGTGGCCCATAGCTGTTTTCCCTCAGGCTCTGGGGTCTGGTTCTGAATGGAAGGCGGGTAGTAGAGCTGGGCCCCACCCCTTTCCTCTTAGAGAAGATAGACCCCCTCCCAGGGAGAGGTCATTAGCATTTCAATGGTCTCTCTTTGCCTGTGCTATCTCCACCCCTGTCTGGATCAGAGCACTGGCAACTGAAAATGCCTGAGGCTTTCTCCACTGAGCCAAAACAGGAACCAAAAGTCACTTTCAGAGCTAGTCTGCGGTGACCCTCCAGTTCTCCAAGGTTGGTCATCACCCAAAGCATCTGTCTGCTTGTTGGGAGTTCATAGCTTGTAGTGAGCCGTCCATACTCACTAATTAAAACCCCAGTTGGAGCTCAGCTGAACTATATTTGCTTGCCAGGAGAGAGCTTCTCTCTAGCACCACAAGGCTTTGAAGCTTGGGCTATGGGGGAAGGGGCCTCCCGGCTTGGATCTGCAGGTTTTACTTACAGATTTTATGCTGTTATCTTGGGCATTCCTCCCAATTCAGGTTGGTGTATGATGAGTTGACAGTTATACTTGTCCCCCTGCAGTTATTCCAGATTATTCACTAGTTGTTTCTGGTTTTTTATTAGTTATTCCAGGGGGACTAGCCAGCCTCCACTTCTCTCTATACCACCATCTTAGAGCCCGAATTATTTTTTCTACATGAGTTCATCAAAAATAAACACTATGACTCAGGCAAGATGGCGGCATAGAGAGGAGTGGAAGCTAAGTAGTCCCGCTGGAACAACTACAAAAAACCAGAAACAAATAGTAAATAATCCAGAATAACTGCGGGGGACAAACGAGACCATCCACTCATCATACACCAACCCAAATTGGGAGGAATGCCCGAGAACACAGCATAAAATCTGTAAGTAAAACCTGCAGACCCAAGTCGTGAGACCCCCTCCCCCATAGCCCGAGCTGCAAAGCCTCGTGGTGCCAGAGAGAAGCTCTCTCCCAGCAAGCGAATACAGCTCAGCTGAGCTCCAACTGGGGTTTTAAGTAGCGAGTGTGATCTGCTCACTACAGGTATGCATCCCCAAAGAACAGACAGAGGCTTTGGGTGACGACTGACCTGGGAGAGCCGGAGGGTCGCCTTGGACTGGGTCTGAAGGGGACTATCTGTTTCTTTTTCGGCTCAGTAGAGAAAGCCCCAGTCATTTTCAGTTTCCAGGGCTGTGACTTGGGGAAGGGTGGAAACAGCACAAGCAGAGAGCAAGACCATTGAAATGCTAATGACCTCCACCTGGAGGGGTCTGTCTTCTCTAGGAGGAAAGGGGTGGGGCCCTTTCCATTCAGAACCAGACCTCAGAGCCTGGGAGAACATACCTCCTCACACCAGTCAAGAATTATAAGCTAACAGGCATCACCTGCTGTGCAGAAAAGCACAGTGACCCGAGACATCAAAGGGTGGAGCAATTTTCTAAGACACACCCTCAGGGAAACCAGATACTGAATATTTCTTCCCTCTGGGACCTGAGCCTGTTCTGGTCTGGGAAAACCTGATTTGGATAACCAAGGAAACCATGCCTAGACAACAGAAAATTACAATCTACACTAAGAAAAACAAAGCTATGGCCCAGTCAAAGGAACAAACATACACTTCAACTGAGATACAGGAATTTAAACAACTAATGCTAAATCAATTCAAAAACTTTAGAGAAGATATTGCAAAAGAGATAGAGGCTGTAAAGGAAGCACTGGACATGTATACGGCAGAAATCAAAAGTTCAAGAAAACAACTAGTAGAATCTATGGAAATGAAAGGCACAACACAAGAGATGAAAGACACAATGGAAACATACAACAGCAGATCTCAAGAGGCAGAAGAAAACACTCAGGAACTGGAGAACAAAACACCTGAAAGCCTACACGCAAAGGAGCAGATGGAGAAAAGAATGAAAAAATATGAGCAATGTCTCCAGGAACTCAAGGATGAAACATATCATTGGTGTCCCAGAAGGAGAAGAGAAGGGAAAGGGGGCAGAAGCAATAATAGAGGAAATAATTAATGAAAATTTCCCATCTCTTATGAAAGACATAAAATTACAGATCCAAGAAGCACAGCATACTCCAAACAGAAGAGATAAATAGGCCTACGCCAAGACACTTAATAATCAGATTATCAAATGTCAAAGACAAAGAGGGAATCCTGAAAGCAGCAAGAGAAAAGCAATCCATTACATACAAAGGAAGCTTAATAAGACTATGTGAGGATCTCTCAGCAGAAACCATGGAGGCAAGAAGGAAGTGGTGTGATATATTTAAGATACTGAAAGAGAAAAACCACCAACCAAGAATCCTGTATCCAGCAAAGCTGTCCTTCAAATATGAGGGAGAGCTCAAAATATTTTCTGACAAACAGACAATGAGAGACTTTGTGAACAAGACACCTGTCCTACAGGAAATACTAAAGGGAGCACTACAGGGTGATAGAAGACAGGAGTGCGTGGTTTGGAACACAATTTTGGGAGATGGTAGCACAACAATGTAAGTACACTGAACAAAGGTAACTATGAATACGGTTGAGAGAGGAAGGTGGGGAGCATGTGAGACACCAGAAGAAAGGAGGAAAGATAAAGACTGGGACTGTGTAACTTGGTGAAATTTAGAGTATTCAACAATTGTGATAAAATGTACAAATATTTTCTTTTACGAGGGAGAACAAGCAAATGTCAACCTTGCAAGGTGTTGAAAATGGGGAGGCATTGGGGGAGGGATGTAATCAGCATAAACTAGAGACTGTAACTAATAGAATCATTGTATTATGCTTCCTTTAATGTAACAAAGGTGATATAGATAGATTGTGGTGATGAACGCATAACTATGTTATCATACCGTGGACAGTGGATTGTATATCATGGATGATTGTATGGTGTGTGAATGTATTTCAATAAAACTAAATTTAATAAAAAAAATTAAAAAAACACTAAAATAATAGAGAAAAATCTATAAAACCGAACTCTGGTTCTTTAAGAGAATCAATGAAATATTCAGTCTTTAAGTGAGGGAAAATCTGAGTTAAAAGAGAACCTTAATTTTCTGACATATATACCACTTTCAAATTGACCGTACATAAATGAAATATAGTTGTGTAAAAGATAAGGTAGAGACACTGTAGTCCTTTTTGTTTTATTTGATTTGATGATTTGATCTTATTTCCACCTCAATACCTACAATGTTCAGTAAAACTTGAAGTTTACTTTTTTAGTTTCCTAGTTCTGGGGACACAATATAACTATTGAGATGATTCTAGACATTAAGACTTTCCCTTTGATCATGAAACATCTTTAACTAAACAAACTGATGAAAGATGTGAAGTGACAGTGAGACTGAAGAAGTTTGAGAGAACTTGCTACCCTTTAAGTTCAGACAAATATGAAGAATAATGTATCAAATTTATAAATATTTTGTTTCAAAAATTCTATGACTGGAGTATGCATAAGAATCATCTGGAGTAACTGACAAAGTACAGATTTGGGGGCCTTATCCTCTGGAACTCCAATTTGGTTAATGTGAAGTAATGACTAAAAATCTTCACTTTTTGGCAGACTCCACCAACCATACTTGAAAAAGCATTGAAATTTATGTTATTTTTATTTCAAAGGTTCTAGAATTTTGGATTGCTTCAGAATCACCATAGAGATTATAAAAAATAAGCAGGGCCAGACCTACCCAGAGCTACTAAATTAGAATCTTTGAATTGTAGGCCCCTAGTACCACTTTTCTTTAAAATCTCTTAATTAATAACCACCAAAGTTTAAGAACTATTGGTTTAGGATTACGTAATCTAATTAAGCAAACAGAGGCACAATTTCACCCTACTTGTAGTGACAGAGATGTGAATATTTTCCAGAGTAGTGTATTTCATCTTTATACTCCCTTTGGCTACTAGAAAACATGTCTTTATATATTGTATCTGTTTTATATGATAATGCTGCAATTTTCATCTACTAGTACTAATTTCACCTCCTGGAGTAAATTTGAGGCCAAAGAAAGATTTGTCTTTGTCAAATACCTCCCTCCCACATCTGTTCTGTGAGGAATAAGAAACAAAATAATGGAAGTGAATGCTATAGATGGAGCTATATGCATGCTGCTTGCTGTAGATGGAGCTATATGCATGCTGCTAGGACTCAGGAAATAAGTGGGCCAGAAGCATGTGTCAGTATTTTTAAGAAAACCCACTAAAGATTTTGAGAGAATAGATACAATTTTTAGTGGTAGCCAGTTTTCAGTTTACCAAATGAAAATAATGGTGAGCCCCTGTTACTGTGAATAAATTAAACCAAAAATATGTGTTTGCTTTCCCTTCAATAGTTGCACAATCATGCAATTACCTTCAGTCTCCTGAAGATATCTCATCTGTTTGAAAAACTTAAGGGACTTTGTTAAACTTTGTGCAGTGAAAAATTCATCTTTATTCTCTCCAAAGAATTCTTTAAGGAAAAGGCCTTTGGATCCTAGGTAAGTAAGATGATTAATGATATTCTTTTATTCTTTTATGTTAATGTTGATTGATTGAGAATGAATGAATGGAACTCAGACACTGTTTTGTGAGAAAGCTCATGCCATGTGGACAAACCACATTTAGGTTTTCAAGGTGAGATCCCCAATTAAGGTTTCATATGAAGACAAACATATCAAAATCTGTGGATGCCCCAAAAGCCATTTTTTGGGAGGACATGTATCAGGAAAGAAAAAAAAAGTTTTAAATCAATTACCTCAGCATTCTAAATAGCTTCTATTATTCTCTCTGAGATATTTTTTAATTAAGTAGTTTAATAATTCTTCACGAAAGAAATTTGACTTTTCTAACTCACTTCACCTTACCTTTCTCTACCAACCTCCTAACACAATAGGTGTGTTACTGGTTACATTTGTTGAAAGCTTTTCTTAGGCTGGTAAAATTTTTAGTTTGCATAGAAAGAGAATTTTGATTTGGTTTTGCAAAGGTCCTACACCTTTGTGCTGGGTTGAAAGTATTATGTCCCCCAGAAAAAGCCATATTCTTTGATGCAATCTTGTGGGGCAGACATATTAGTGGGGATTAAGTTGGAACGTTTTGATTAGGCTGTTTGTATGGAAATGTGCCCCACCCAACTGTAGGTGATAACTCTGATGAGATATTTCCATGGAGACATGGCCCCACCCATTCAGGGTGGGCCTTGATCAGTGGAGCCATATAAATGAGCTGACAGGCAGAGGGAACTCAGTGCAGCTGTGAGTGACTTTTTGAAGAGGAGCTACAGCCAAGAGAGACACTTTGAAGAATGCACAGGAGCTGAGAGTAGCTGCAGACAGTTTGAAGACGGCCGTTGGAAGCAGACTTTTGCTCGGGAGAACCCAAGAGAGGAAAAACACCCAAAGAACAACTAAGAGTGACATTTTTTAGGAACTGCAGCCTAGAGAGGCGTGTCCTGGGGGAAAGCCATTTTGAAAACAGAACTCTGGAGCAGAAACCAGCCATGTGCCTTCCCAGCTAACAGAGGTTTTCCGGACACCATTGACCATCCTCCAGTGAAGGTACCCTATTGCTGATGTGTTATCTTGGACACTTTATGGCCTTAAGACTGTAACTGTGTAACCAAATAAACCCCCTTTTATAAAAGCCAATCCATCTCTGGTGTTTTGCATTCCGGCAGCATTAGCAAAATAGAACAACCTTTAATAATAAATCACCTTACATATGACCTTTATTCTCTGTCATGATTTTTCTTAAGTTCAATAGCTGTCAGCTCATTTCATCTGATTTTGAAATAATTTAGGTTTTTAAAATTTTAATTATTAAAGTAGTATAGTAGTATAACATTAATTATATGGATATCATGAGAAATGGGGTAGCCTTACTCATGACAGATTTTAACAAAAGAAAATCTCTCAGTTATTAGAAATAAAATACCAAAAACCGGGATGAGCACACTAATGGTAACTTTTGTTAAAGAGATTTATCTTGATAGATAATTTTTGGCATTATTAATAACTTGTCAGCTATAAAAAATATCAAAGTTCTTGCCAGTTATTTAAATATATCTTCACCACTTCCTGAATCCAGGATTCCAGCACTGATCATGTGTTGCATGAGAAAAGAGTATATATTTTGATTTATGCAAGGGCAGTGATTTTTGAAAATTTAGTAAGCACAGGAAAATTTCCACAATTATGAGAATCAAAATGATGGTTTAACTAAATTATGTAATGACTTTATGTTTACCTTACTTAACTTCTCTAATAACCAAACCAGTGATTCCAGAGAGAGAAAGAAGCCTTGTATTGGCACATTTTTTTTTTCTATCTCTAGCCCTGGCACTCCATGGAGCTCCAATCCATAAAGCTACATGAATTTTAAATTTACACTTTATAAAAATGAAGTTCTTATTTTTTCCCCCATAATTCAATTGCTTCTTATTTGGTAGCATCAGAGTCCATTTAGTGACCAAAGTCAGAAACTTTGAAATCAGACTCCTATGTCTCTCATGGGGAAATGGGGAAAAAAAAATAATCCCTACTTTATCATACTGCTGTGAGAAAAACAAAAACCAAAAGTAAAAAATTAATAACTAAATAAACAGTGCAAAATGTAAATGTGATTACGTCAGTATGTGACTTATATATGGAAAAACATCCAATAAATATTAGTTTATCAACAATAATAATAACTGGTAACTGCTATTGTTGTTACTTGTTTACATATTATTCTCCCCATTTTAGACTGAGAGTTCTTTGAGGATAAAGTCCTTAGCCTATTCTTACACTGCTAATATCAATACTTGGAAGGCATAGATTCTTGATAAATATCTATTTTTTTTAACAAATAGAGGAGTGGTCACTTTTTTTGGAGGGGGAAGAGATACTAATATAGAACTTTCAGCTTTAAAAATTATTTTAATATCCAGATCTTAAAAGTTATAATTTTCCTTCAGTTTTCTCCACAAAGGGCAGAGTTATTTGGCATTGAAGCAATGAAAGGAAATCATGCAGAAATGAAAAAAATATGTGGAATAGTCATTGCCATTCCGGGATTTGTTTTTCTTACCTCTGTCCCCCACCTCCTCCCCTTCTACAAGAGTAATTAATAAGATATTTCAGAACCACCTTCAGCATAGTACATAAGAATAAGAGTTTACATTTAGAACTGAAATTCTCAGGGATTCAAGTTTGATTGCCCTTATAATATTAAAATATTAAAGTGAAAAGGAAACAAATTCAGACAGTTCTGCAGATTTTTAAACAACTGCAGAGATTCGATGATTCCAAATATCTGGGGGTATATGGTTTTATCCAAGAAAGCATGTAGGTCTTTGCGTTTTTCTCCGTTAAGGAAAATTGCAGTGCTTTATGCAATTAGCTTTTAATCTTCTTAGTCAGAAGCAATTATTAAGGATCACCTCTGTTATTGACCCTGCACTGGGTTCTGTGGTTGGTTTTTGTGAATTTTATGCTATTTATATACTAAGAGGATTACTTTAATCTGTTTAAAAATGTCTATTATGTTGGTCTAGGGCCGATTACTAGTCATTACCATAAAATAAGAACATATTGTAAAAATATCATTAAATAAATCTGATACCTAAGATGGAGCATATTGACTAATTTCATTATCTTCAAAAATTAGTTTAAATTTGGGTGTTTGTAGATTTTCACCCAAAGCATGATTTATAGAATCATGATAATATCAGGGATTGTGTCAAGAGGGGCTTTAACCTTGACCCTCAGCAACACTTAGCACATACTGAATCCAGATGTAGCCTTTTAATATGAAATCAAATGGTGTATGTCTACTGAAGTGTATGCAAAATAAAATATTATGGATGGTTGGAACCAAATTTTATTCTCCAAAGTTATAGTTGAGACCAAATTTTATTCTCTACAGTTAAAAGTATTTTATTCATATAATTTTGTATTTCCATTCTTATTATCTAGTCAAATAAAATCACTCTCAACTGAACAAAATTCTCAACACAAGTGAATACCCCCATGTTGACAGCGGCTATTAATAAATTGTGTTTATATATATATATATATATATATATATATATATATATATATAGTTTTCTCAATATTGTTGCTTTTTTTTTTTTGCTGCTTTCTAAGTTTCAGTGAGGTCCCTAGTCTAACCCTGTGCTGATTTGTATATATTATGTCCTCTACAAAGCCATGATCTTTTAATCCAATCTTGTGGGGTATTTGGATTGTTAGGTTGTTTCCATGAAGATGTGACTCACCCAACTGTAGGTGATAACTTTTTACTAGATTATTTCCATGAAGGTGTGGCCCTGCCCATTCAGCTTGGGTCTTGACTAGTTTACTGGAATCCTTTAAAAAGAGCCAAGACAGGTCCAGGCTGCTGCAGCTGAGAAACATTTTGGAGACGGCCATTGAAAGCAGACTTTTGCTAGCCCAGAGTTTGCCTGAGAGAAACTAAGAGAACACCCCAGACGCTTGGAGAGAAACATCCTGGGAGAACGCCATTTTGAAACCAGAACCCCAGAACAGACGCCAGCCATGCGCCTTCCCAGCTGACAGAGGTTTTCCAGACACCATCGGTGTTCTTCAGTGAGGTATCCTATTGTTGATGCCTTTGTTGTGGACACTTTTATAGCCTTAAGGCTGTAACTTTGTAACCAAATAAATCTCCTTTATAAAAGCCAATCCATTTCTGGTGTTTTGCATAACAGCAACATTAGCAAACCAGAACAAACCCAAATTCCCAAACCATCACTATCGTCTCTGGAACTCATGATGTTATAAAAACAATAACACAGTAACAACAAAAAAAGTCTACGTTGAAAATAAGATACGTTGATATCTGTCTCAGTGCCTTAAAGTATTTTGAAAGCAATCTTTTCAAACTCTTTTCTTAAGGATGAAATGCTATTCATTCAATGGACTTTTGAGATAATTTACATATTTGTGATAAAGTAGTTACATATGGATGAATTTGTCATTTTTATTTGACAAAATCATTCAGTTTGAGAATCAACTGATATTTATTGCTTTCTGCGTGCCAGATGCTTTAACCAATGTTACATTCATTGAAAATGCAGGAATGTACAAATTTGATATTTTTAATACTATTTCAGTAGTTTTATTTTTTAAACCATCTTTGGTGTCCTGAGCTGAACTAGCGTGAAGACTCCTTGGTAAGGTTTACTCCTTTGTTCTTCCCCTAAGTACAAGCCATTTAATTTAAAATTGTGCATCACACTAAATCCTCAGATAGTAGTAGTTTATTCAATAGTGACCAGTATTTGTTTTTTTGTCACTTGTTTTAAATGTATATGCTTGCATTAGTAATTCATATTCATTGTAGAAAATTATAAAATACAGATACACTAAAATGATTTGTAAGTTACCTATTTCACCATTCAAAGATAACCACTATTAACATTTTGGTGTGCATTCTTTCAGATTTTTTTTTGGTATATTCATCTGTTGTTTTAAATAAAAGACATGCTTTAATAAAAGACATGCTTCTTGAAAAAAAAAGTCTATACACTTCACTTCTGCCTTAAGCATTTTTTTTCTCCTTTTCCTTGTGATTTGTTTTAAGCCCCTAAAGTTATGATAATTTGTTGTGGGCAACAATATAAAATGAATACAGTCTGCAAGTCTCTATTTTAACTCATAGCATATTGTTTTAGTTTTCCAGTTGCTAAAACAAATACCATGCAATGCATTGGTTTAAACAATAGCACTTTATTAGTTCACAGTTTTGAGGACAGGAGAAGTCCAAATTGCAGGCATCAACAAGGTGATGCTCTCTCCCTGAAGCCTGTGGCATTCTGGGGCTGGCTGTTGGCAATCCTGGGTCCTTGGCTTTTCTGTCACATGGCAATGCACATGGCTGTTTCTTTTCTTTCTCTTCTGGGTTCCATTGACAGCCAGCTTCTGGCTGTTCTCAGTGGCTTCCTTTTCATGTTCAATTTCCTTTGCTTATAAGAATTTCAGCCATATTGGATAAGGCCCAGCCTCATTCAGTTTGAACAAATCTTAAATAATAACATCTTCACATGTCCTCTTTACAAATGGCTTCACATCCACAAGCCTAGGAATTGGAACCTTTTGTGGGGGGCATTATTTAATCCCCAAAAGTCACATGGAAATCTCCTGTTTAGTTGCCAAATCCTGCACTAGCTACTTGATTGCAGTTTTGATCACTCATAGCTATAACCCAGCACCTGGCAAATTTCTGGGGACATGGCAGGAGTGCTATAGAAATTTGATGAACTTATGATTGTCTATTCTGTTAAACATAGGCAATGATAAATGCTGTAATCTCAACTGTATATGTTAAAACATTATGTGATGGGCAGGATTTAGTATCTCATCAAATCAGAATTTAAGTAAAATTTGAAAAATAAGACAGAATAAAAGTGTAAGAAATAGAAAATACTACAAAAAAAGGGAATTTTTATTTTATGAACCTGTTGAAAAACATGAACTAAAATCAGAGTGAAAATATAAAACAGAAAATATTTTGGAATTGGGAATTGAAATAACTGGAATATAAACTACATTGAGAGTTTAATTATGTGAAACAACTCAAAGCACTGAGATGGAAATTAACAGGACAAATGAATGCTGATGAGAAATGGTGTTGTAACATCAATCACTGTGGGGAAATGGTGGTAATTTAGGGCAGAACTTTAGGGTGATAAATTGTAATGGAAAACTGAATTTTTGCAAGGAATATAAAATAGGAGAGGCATTTAAATGAAAGAGAAAATTTCACTTAAATGTTAAAATTCTGCTGTAGTTATAAGCAAAGTGAGTGGTAGAAACTAACTATAAAGGTCAAACATGCAGAGCAATAGACAGATGAGCATTAACTGGGGTTGGGTTTTATGCAAGCATAGATGTCAGAATATGTTGTGGGACAAAGCTATCTAGATAGTGCACAAGCAGGGAAGCATAATACTAAAATGTTAGGTAGGAGGAAAGAGCCTGAAACTAGTTAGGACCACAAGCTGGATGGACAGTAAGCACAAGGCAGTCAGCTCATGAACAAAGAGGAATGCAGTAGGGTCAGAAGCCCTCAACTAAAAGTTTCTGACTACAGTGATAATGATCAATATGAACCATTTGATGGTTAACTTTTGAGTTTTATCTTGGTCCTAGATAAAAAGTAAAAGAAGTAGTCTATATGAGCATACTTATGGGCCATAATTCTATGACAAAATATGTCTGGACAAATAAGAAAAGGAACAAAAGAGAAATCAACAGAAATAGTTGAAACCACCTCTAAAATAATTGCAAGAGTCTTGCATCAGAAACAAACATTCACATTATGTCTAATTTTGTTTAAATAGTGGCAGAACCAGTGTTAATCAGGAGTGTTTAAAAAGTGATTATGAAAGAGAAAAGCCAAAATTACAAATCATTTTCAAAGAAGAAAGACCACATATTGTATGATTCCATTTATATGAATTGTCCAGACAGACAAATTCATAGAGACAACAAGTGATTACCAGGGACTGTGGGGGTGGAAGAATGTGGAGTGACTGCTAATGGGTATGAGGTTTCTTTTTGGGTTGAATATGTTCTGGAATTAATGGTAATGTTTGCACAATACTGTGAAGATATTCAAACCACTGAAATGTACACTTTAAAGGCATGAACTTTATGCCAAGTGAATTATATCTCAGTCAGGTTGTTATTTAAATAAATGAATCCCAAATGATTTGAGATGTATCATTATTCACAATAAAAATTTAAGGTATTAAGATGCAGCCTGATCACCCACTTACAAGCATGTCAATTACCATTCAAAAATCTAAAATAATAAAAAGTGACTTTTCTCAGACAGTTCTCTGAAGAGGAAATACAAATGGCCAAGAAACACATGAAAAAATGTTCAGCTTCACTAGCTATTAGAGAGATGCAAATTAAGACCACAATGAGATACCATCTAACACCGGTTAGAATGGCTGCCATTAAACAAACAGGAAACTACAAATGCTGGAGGGGATGTGGAGAAATTGGAACTCTTATTCATTGTTGGTGGGACTGTATAATGGTTCAGCCACTCTGGAAGTCAGTCTGGCAGTTCCTTAGAAAACTAGATATAGAGTTACCATTCGATCCAGCGATTGCACTTCTCGGTATATACCCAGGAGATCGGAAAGCAGTGACACGAACAGATATCTGCATGCCAATGTTCATAGCAGCATTATTCACAATTGTCAAGAGATGGAAACAACCCAGATGTCCTTCAACAGATGAGTGAATAAATAAAATGTGGTATATACACACGATGGAATACTACACGGCAGTAAGAAGGAACGATGTTGTGAAACATATGACAACATGGATGAACCTTGAAGACATAATGCTGAGTGAAATAAGCCAGGCACAAAAAGAGAAATATTATATGCTACCACTAATGTGAACTTTGAAAAATGTAAAACAAATGGTTTATAATGTAGAATGTAGGGGAACTAGCAATAGAGAACAATTAAGGAAGGGGGAACAATAATCCAAGAAGAACAGATAAGCTATTTAACGTTCTGGGGATGCCCAGGAATGACTATGGTCTGTTAATTTCTGATGGATATAGTAGGAACAAGTTCACAGGAATGTTGCTATATTAGGTAACTTTCTTGGGGTAAAGTGGGAACATGTTGGAAGTAAAGCAGTTATCTTAGGTTAGTTGTCTTTTTCTTACTCCCTTGTTATGGTCTCTTTGAAATGTTCTTTTATTGTATGTTGTTTTTTTTTTAATTTTTTTTTTCATACAGTTGATTTAAAAAAAAAAAAAAACAAGGAAAAAAATATGTAGAGCCCCCTTGAGGAGCCTGTGGAGAATGCAGGGGTATTGGCCTACCCCACCTCAATGGTTGCTAACATGACCACAGACATAGGGGACTGGTTGTTTGATGGGTTGAGCCCTCTACCATAGGTTTTACCCTTGGGAAGATGGTTGCTGCAAAGGAAAGGCTAGGCCTCCCTATAATTGTGCCTAAGAGCCTCTTCCTGAATGCCTCTTTGTGGCTCAGATGTGGCCCTCTCTCTCTAGCTAAGCCAACTTGAAAGGTGAAATCACTACCCTCCCCACTACATGGGATCAGGCACCCAGGGGAGTGAATCTCCCTGGCAATGTGGAATATGACTCCCGGGAAGGAATGTAGACCTGGCATCGTGGGACGGAGAACATCTTCTTGACCAAAAGGGGGATGTGAAAGGAAATGAAATAAGCTTCAGTGGCACAGAGATTCCAAAAAGATCCGAGAGGTCACTCTGGTGGGCACTCTTACGCACAATTTAGACAACCCTTTTTAAGTTCTAAAGAATTGGGGTAGCTGGTGGTGGATACCTGAAACTACCAAACTACAACCCAGAACCCATGAATCTCAAAGACAATTGTATAAAAATGTAGCTTACGGGGGGTAACAATGGGATTGGGAAAGCCATAAGGACCACACTCCACTTTGTCTAGTTTATGGATGGATGAGTGGAAAAATAGGGGAAGGAAACAAACAAACAAACAGACAAAGTTATCCAGTGTTCTTTTTTACTTCGATTACTCTTTTTCACTTTAATTATTATTCTTGTTATTTTTGTGTGTGTGCTAATGAAGGTGTCAGGGATTGATTTAGGTGATGAATGTACAACTATGTAATGGTACTGTGAACAATCGAATGTACGATTTGTTTTGTATGACTGCGTGGTATGTGAATATATCTCAATAAAATGAAGATTAAAAAAAAGCCATTAGGACTCAGGCAAGATGGCGGCATAGAGAGGAGTGGAAGCTAAGTAGTCCCCCTGGAACAACTACAAAAAACCAGAAACAACTAGTAAATAATCCAGAATAACTGCGGGGGGACAAACGAGGCCATCCACTCATCATACACCAACCTGAATTGGGAGAAATGCCCGAGAACACAGCATAAAATCTGCAAGTAAAACCTGCGGAACCAGATCGGGAGACCCCCTCCCCCATAGCTCGAGCTGCAGAGCCACGTGGTGCCAGAGAGAAGCTCTCTCCCAGCAAGCGAATACAGCTCAGCTGAGCTCCAACTGGGGTTTTAAGTAGCGAGTGTGAACTGCTCACTACAGGTACGCAGCCCCAAGAAACAGACAGAGGCTTTGGGTGACGACTGACCTTGGAGAGCCGGAGGGTTGCCTTGGACTGGGTCTGAAGGGGACTATCTGTTTCTTTTTAGGCTCAGTGGAGAAAGCCCCAGTCATTTTCAGTTTCCAGGGCTGTGAAGCGGAGAAGGGTGGAGATAGCACAAGCAGAGAGCAAGACCATTGAAATGCTAATGATCTCCACCTGAGGGGTCTGTCTTCTCTAGGAGGAAAGGGGTGGGGCCCTTTCCATTCAGAACCAGACCCCAGAGCCTGGGGGAACACGGCCATACCTCCTCACACCAGTCAAGAATTATAGGCTAACAGGCATCACCTGCTGGGCAGAAAAGCACAGTGACCCGAGGCATCAAAGGGTGGAGCAATTTTCTAAGACACACCCTCAGGGAAACCAGATACTGAATATTTCTTCCCTCTGGGACCTGAGCCTGTTCTGGTCTGGGAAAACCTGATTTGGATAACCAAGGAAACCATGCCTAGACAACAGAAAATTACAACCTACACTAAGAAAAACAAAGTTATGGCCCAGTCAAAGGAACAAACGTACACTTCAACTGACATACAGGAATTTAAACAACTAATGCTAAATCAATTCAAAAAGTTTAGAGAAGATATTGCAAAAGAGATAGAGGCTGTAAAGGAAGCACTGGACATGTATACAGCAGAAATCAAAAGTTCAAAAAACCTACTAGTAGAATCTATGGAAATGAAAGGCACAACACAAGAGATGAAAGACACAATGGAAACATACAACAGCAGATCTCAAGAGGCAGAAGAAAACACTCAGGAACTGGAGAACAAAACACCTGAAAGCCTACACGCAAAGGAGCAGATGGAGAAAAGAATGAAAAAATATGAGCAACGTCTCCGGGAACTCAAGGATGAAACAAAGTACAATAATGTACGTATCATTGGTGTCCCAGAAGGAGAAGAGAAGGGAAAGGGGGCAGAAGCAATAAAAGAGGAAATAATTAATGAAAATTTCCCATCTCTTATGAAAGACATAAAATTACAGATCCAAGAAGCGCAGTGTACTCCAAACAGAAGAGATATGAATAGGCCTATGCCAAGACACTTAATAATCAGATTATCAAATGTCAAAGACAAAGAGAGAATCCTGAAAGCAGCAAGAGAAAAGCAATCCATTACATACAAAGGAAGCTTGATAAGACTATGTGCGGATCTCTCAGCAGAAACCATGGAGGCAAGAAGGAAGTGGTGTGATATATTTAAGATACTGAAAGAGAAAAACCAACCAAGAATCCTGTATCCAGCAAAGCTGTCCTTCAAATATGAGGGAGAGCTCAAAATATTTTCTGACAAACAGACAATGAGAGACTTTGTGAACAAGACACCTGTCCTACAGGAAATACTAAAGGGAGCACTACAGGGTGATAGAAGACAGGAGTGTGTGGTTTGGAACACAGTTTTGGGAGATGGTAGCAAAACAATGTAAGTACACTGAACAAAGGTAACTATGAATACGGTTGAGAGAGGAAGATGGGGAGCATGTGAGACACCACAAGAAGGGAGGAAAGATAATGACTGGGACTGTGTAACTTGGTGAAATCTAGAGTATTCAACAATTGTGATAAAATGTACAAATATGTTCTTTTACGAGGGAGAGCAAGCAAATGTCAACCTTGTAAGGTGTTAAAAATGGGGAGGCATTGGGGGAGGGATGCAGTCAGCATAAACTAGAGACTGTAACTAATAGAATCATTGTATTATGCTTCCTTTAATGTAACAAAGATGATATACCAAGGTGAATGCCGATAAGAGGGGGGGATAGGGGAGGCATGTTAGACACTTGACATTGGTGGTATTGTCTGATTGTTTATTCTACTTTGATTTAAGGTTATTTTTCCTTTTGCTGCTTCCTAGCTGTCATTTTTTTGTTTCCTCTTTCTTTTGCCTCTCTACCTTCTTTGACTCTCCCTCCTGCCTTGTGGAAGAAATGTAGATGCTCTTGCTTAGTATGAGCAGAATGTTCAATTAGGATGAACATAAATGTTTGGAAATGAACAGGGGTTTTGGTAGCAAGATGTGAGAATAACTAACAGTGCCGAATGGTGTGTGAATGAGGTGGAAAGGGGAAGCTCAGAGTCATATATGTCACCAGAAGGAAAGTTGGAGGTCAAAAGATGGAAATGTATAAAACTGAATCCTATGGTGGGCAATGTCCATGATCAACTGTACAAATACTAGAAATCACTTCATGAACCAGAACAAATGTATGACAATACAATTAGAAGTTAATAATAGAGGGACATATAGGGAAGAACTATATACCTATTACAAACTATATACTATAGTTAGTAGTATTTCAACATTTTTTCATAAACAGTAACAAACTTACTATATCAATACTAGGAGTGAACAATTGAGGGGGGTTGGTTAAGGATAGGGGAGGTTTAGAGTTTCCTTTTCTTTTTTTGTCTTTTCATCTTTCACTTTATTTCTTGTCTGGAGTAATGAAAAGTTTCTAAAAATTGAACAAAAATTAAGTGTGATGGATGCACAGCTGTATGAGGGTACCCAGGGGCAAGTGATTGTACAGTTTGGATCTTTGGATAATTGTATGGTGTCTGAACAATCTCAAAATGAAAAAAACAAAAAAACAAAAAAACAAAAAAACAACAAAACAAAACAAAACAAAAAAAGCCATTAACAACAACAACAACTAAAAGCTTTATGTTGTAATAACTCATGATATGAACAATGTGTTTCTCATTGGGGGTGGGGAGGCAATAGAATCAGCAGCAGCACCATACCTTTTGGAAATAAATTTAGTTCTTCCTCTGTATTTTTCTGTAATCGCAATAATGTAATAAATACTGTGGATTTGGTTTTTGAAAAAAAAAGTGACTTTCTCTTCTCTGCTATGATCATTAATTTGGAAATCTATGAGAAATGGGTATAAAAAGCAGCTAAGATGAGCAACCTATAATAGATGTGGAAAGGGGTGTGAAATGATAATCAGTGACATCTTAAATAGGTTTGAAAAGATGGAACAAAAAAAAAGACAGAAGGAAGGAGGAGGAAGAGGAAAGATCCATGTGCTTAAATGACAAATGATGAGAACAATAAAATTCAATAAATTTCAAGATCAAGACAATTGAACATTTTTTCCCAATCAGCTAAACTTAAACAACATATGGATTAATCATTGCTATACAATATCCTGCCTTTTATATTTTACTTATGATTTCTGCAGCCCCCTCAGGACCACTGTATTTGATAAGATCTCAACATATTTTTAAGAAAAAACTTTACATAGTGTCTTTTTTGTACTCACTTTGGATTTATTCTTGCTTGGAAGAACAACTTTATTTTATGGCAATCTTTGTTCAGGGAAAGCAGCATTATCACATTAAAATCAAAAGGTCAGACATCTGTGAAACATTGTTCATTGTACTAAAAGCCAAGAAGCAGAGGCAGAAAATTCATTCCTGTCATCTCAATGTAAATTGCAGATCAAAGAGTGATCTGGATTGACAATAGCCATCCGATACGAAACAAATTTTTTTCCATTTAACATTTAAGATGTCGGAATGGGTTATGCTGTGCATTGTGTGAACTAACTTTAAGCTATCCAGTCTTTTACTTGGTATTCTCATCTTCTATATGGGTCTTTTGACCTTCAGATGATCTGATTTTATATCTAGCATAAAAGAGCTGGAGCTTTTTTACATTCCTTGAAGCTAATGATTTCTTATTTGCATATTCATTTTTTTTCTATGAATACATTTACACCTGAGTCAACCAAGAGAAATATAATTTGAAGTGATTTATTCTTACTAGATGGCTATACATCAGAGAAAATATTTTCAGCAATTTAGGTAATGAGAAGCATTTGAAAAGAGGAACCAGAAAATTCATTTTCCCATAGAACCAAGAGGAATTACATAAATAAAAATTATGCTGGCATTTATTGGATGCCTACTTTGTACCTGACATCTCATGGACATATATACTGAGCCTCACCATGCAGTTGTTAAAAATTTGCTGAACTCTGTTATTCTCTGTAAAGAGCATTTAATAATGAGGGTGCAATAAAATATTTTCTACAGAAGCTCAATTGAGAAAAGAAAATAGCTAAAAGTATTTTTTTTTTCTGTTGCTACTTTAATCAATTTTGCTCCTTACAGGTTCCCAGTGCATGGTCACCTAAAAGTAATTTTGAGGAAGAAGGCTTAATTGCCATCTCCTATTGGTGATTAACTCTACGTAATTGTTGGAGATTGAACCTTGTCTCCCTCAAAAGAGATGTTCAAGTCTTAATCAGCATTCCTGTGGGTGTGAACCCATTTGTAGACAAGCCTTTTGAAGAGGTTATTATCAGGTATTAAGATGTTGACCTATTTGTGCGTAGGAACTTCAAAGATCCTATTTAGATGGGGTCAAAATGAACCAAATGGGCCTTAATCCCTGTGGCTGAAGTCCTTATTAGGACAGGCAATCTAGATGGAGACACAGATGCCTGAGCAGGAAGAGTAGATGCCAGAAGGAGAAGCCATGTGACAGATGTAGGGATGCAAGCCAAGGAACCCCAAGGATTGCTCAAGCCAACACCAGAATGCTACAGACTTTTAAGGAAACATGGCCTGTAAAGACCATGATTTCAGACTTCTAGCCTCCAAAACCGTGAGCCAATAAATTCCCACTGTTTAAGCCAACCCATTCTGTGGTATTTGTAATAGCAGACCTGGTAAACTAGGACAGCAATCAAAGAGAATTTTATTAAAATAACATGATGTATAAGAAGAAAGGAAAAAGGAAAAAGGATAAATGTCTGACAAAGAGGCAATATATTGAAGTTTATTAGTGAATGGTTTGTGGAACCACACTATGTTTGAATCTGATCTCTGCCACTTACAATCCAGGTGAACTTAAAAATGCCAGTATCTTTGCTTAGAATTTTCTGGCCCTCTATCTACTTTTCTTCCCACAGTCTTTAACTTCCTGACAAATATTTACTGATTTTTCATAATATAGTTCAAACCTCACCTCTCTCCCAGCACTAAAAACTTTCACTTGCACTTACATTTCAAGTCTGGTTCTAGAGTCTTTAAAAAATGATTGCTGAAAGAAAAGTTCTGTCAATTAAAGGAGATATACCAAGTTGACAGATGTAACTTGGTCAAGTTTAGAAATGTTATTATTAGGATTTTTTATTTTTACCTCTACATACACACACACACACAGCAGAGGGAAATACTGTTTATATTTTAAGCCTTACACTAGAAATCTAGACTACTGAAAAGATAGACTATATTGAAAAATGTGAGGTTGAAGAAATTTATGAGTTTTTATAGGTATAGATACATCAAAATGTTGGGTTAGGAGGAACTAGGTCTGGGACCTAAATACATATTTTTCATTGAGGCAGTTAGCAGATCATTTCTAAACTGGAAAAAATTTTAAAATAACAATATATGCACAGCATTTCCAAATATGGACCAGAAGAAAGAGCAGGAAAAAGCTTTATTAGGGGAAAGCAGTTTGGAAGAGCACTTGGTTACCTACCACAAGGAGAATTCTGTGTGTGTGTAATAACAATATTTGAAACTTATAAGGAGGAAGGGAAGGAAACTAAAGTTTTCCATAAAATGCATAAAGATTATCTGCAGAAATAAGAAATCAAACTGACTTTAGACTTCTTTCTAGCAATGATGAAAACTAGATGATAAGTAAAACCTTCAAAATACTAGGAAGAATTATTTTTATTAAAAAATTCCATGCCTAGACAAATTATTAAACAAGTATAAAAATAGAACAAAGGCAGTTTTCAACCTATAAAGTCTCAAAACTTCTCAAGAAGTTCCTGGAGATCATGTCCAACCAGGGAGTAAATCAGCAGAGATGAAGATTTAAAAATGTAAGTGGAGAGAGGGAGGGGCAAGATGGCAGCACAGAGAGGAGTGGAATTTAGTTAGTACCCTGGAGAAACTAATAAACAACCAGGAACAACTACTAAATAATCTGGAATAACTGCTGGGGGACAACCGAGACTGTCCACACATGTACACCAACCCAATTGGGTGGAATGGCTGAGATCACAGCATAAAATCTGTAAGTAAACTGTGGAACCATGCCAGGAGCCCCTTCCCTCCATGGCAGGCTGAGTTGCAAAACCTCGCTGTATGAGAAAGCAGCAGTCCTGGAGCAAGTGAATATAGCTCAGTCCAGCTCCAGCTGGGGTTTTAATTAACAAATATGGACTATTAAATACAAGCTACAAACATAGACAAACCCCTAACAAGCAGACAGAGGCTTTTAGTGATGACTGAACTTCAAGATCCAGAAAACTCCTGTGCCCCAGGAAAGGGATCCCAGAAGACCAGGTGCTTTCTCTGACAAATGAGTGAAACTGGGGAGCTATGGACTGGCTCTGAAAGGGGACTTTTTTTCCCTTTTCCTCTCTCTTAACCTGAGGGACTCAGTGGAGAGAGCCTTAGCCATTTTCAGTTGCAATGCTCTGACCCAGACAGGGGTGGAAATAACAGAGTCAGAGAGACAAAGGAGTAATTCAAATGCAGAAGATAACTCCCTAGGGAGTGTAGCTTCCCTAAGAGGAAGGAGATAGGGCCCAGCTCTAGTGCCAGCCTTCCCTTCAGAACCCAGAACCCAGGTTCTAGGGGTAGGGGTAGGGGTGGGGGTGGGGGGTGGGAACAATCCAGAAACAACCTAAGCTGAGAACTAAAGGGCCACACCTCCTTACACCAGTCAGGAGTGACAGGCTGAGAGGAGCCACCTACTGGGCAGTTTAGGAAAAGCACAACAGCTAGAGGCCTCACAAGAAAGTCTGTCAATATTCTAAGATACACCCTTGCAGAAACTTGAAACTAAATATTACCCATTCTGAGATCAGAACCCATTCTGGTCTGAGAAAATCTGATTGAGGTAACCAATGAAATCAGATGCCTAGACAACAGAAAACTACAAACTATACTAGGAAAAATGAAGATATGGCCCAGTCAAAGGAACAAACTTACACCTCAATTAAGTTACAGTTGAGATATTGTTTCACTTTAATGAAACAATCAATTAAAATTTTTCAAAGGAATATGCTAAATCAAATCAAAAACCAAATCAATGAGTTCAGGGAAGATATGGCAAAAGAGATGAAGGATATAAAGAAAACACTGGGCAAACTTAAGGTAGAAATTGAAAGTTTGAAAAACAATTTGCAGAATCTATGGAAATGAAAGGCACAGCACAAGAGATGAAAAACACAGTTGAGACATACAACAGAAGATCTCAAGAGGCAGAAAAAAAACACTCCGGAACTGGAGAACAAGACACCTGAAATCCTACACGCAAAAGAACAGATAGGGAAAAGAATGTAAAAATATGAGCAACATCTCAGGGAATTGAATGACAACATGTAGCGCATGAATGTACATGTCATTGGTGTCCCAGAGGGATAAGAGAAGGGAAAAGGGGCAGAAGCAATAATAGAGGAAATAATCAATGAAAATTTCCCATCTCTTGTGAAAGACAAAAATATTACAGATCCAAGAAGCACAGCATACCCCAAACAGAAGAGATCTGAATTGATCTATGCCAAGACAATAATCGGATTATCAAATTTCAGACAAAGAGAGAATCCTGAAAATAGCAAGATAAAAGTGATCCATCACATACAAAGGAAGCTTGATAAGACTATGTGCAGACTTCTCAGTAGAAACCATGGAGGCAAGAAGGAAGTGGGGTGATACATTTAAGATACTGAAAGAGAAAAACCACCAACCAAGAATCCTATATCTGGCAATCCTTCAAATATGAGAGAGAATTTAAAATATTCTCTGACAAACACACAATGAGAGAGCTTATGAATGTACACGAAATACTAAAGGGAGCACTACAGACAGGTAGGAAAAGACAGGACTGAGAGGTTTGGAACACAATTTTGGGTGATAGTAGCACAATAATGTGAGTACACTGAACAAAGATGACTGTGAGTATGGTTGAAAGAGGAAGGTTAGGAGCATGTGAGAGACCAGAAGGAAAGAGGAAAGATAAAAACTGGGACTGTATAACTCAGTGTTACCTAGAATGCTCAACAATTGTGATAAAATGTACAAATATGTTTTTACATGAGGGAAAACAAATGAATGTCAGCCTTGCAAGGTGTTAAAAATGGGGTGGTATTGGGGAAAAATTCAATCAATGCAAACTAGAAACTATAGTTAACAGAAACATTGTATTATGCTTCCTTTGATGTAACAAAGGCAATATACCAAAGCTAAATGCCTATAAGAGGGGGATATAAGGGAGGAGTATGGGACTCTTGGCATTGGTAGTGTTGCCTGACTGTTTTATTGTACTTTTGTTTAATTCTATCTTTCCTTTTGTTGCTTTTTAGCTGTCATTTTTTTCTTTCTTTTTCTTTTTCTTTTGTCACTCTACCTTCTTTGACTCTTCCTCCTTCTTTGTGGAAGAAATGGAGATATTCCTATATAGATGATGGTGAATGCATAAATATATGATTATACAGGGAACCATTGATTGTTTACTTAGAACAGAATGTTGGTGGGTGAACAAAACCATCTTAAAATAAAAACAAGTTGATGAAGAAACCTTGAGGGCACTATACTGAGTGAAATAAATCAGACGCATAAGGACAAATATTGTATGGTCTCACTGATATGAACTAATTATAATATGTAAAATCATAGACATGAAATATAAGTTACCAGGATATAGAACAAGGCTGAAAAATGTGGAGTGCTTGCTTATTATGAGCAGAACGTTTAACCAGGTTGAATTTAAGTATTTGGAAATGGACAGAGGTCATGGAAGCAAGTGCTGAATAGTGTGTGAATGTGATGGAAAGGGGAAGCTTAGAGTCATGTATGTCACTAGAAGGAAAGTTGGAGGTTAAAATATGGGAATGCATAAAGCTGTGGAACTTGTGGTGGACAATGTCTGTGATTAACTGTACAAATACTAGAAATCTCTTCCATGAACTAGAAGAAATGTATGACACTATAACTAGAAGTTAATAACAGATGGGTATATAGGGAAAACTATACCTATTGCAAACTATGTACTGCAGTTAGTAGTATTTTAGCATTCTTTCATCAACAGTAACAAATGTACTATGAATGGATGGGGGGGGTGGTTAGGGGTATGGGAGGATTTGAGTTTTCTTTTTTGTCTTTATTTCTCTTTTGGAGTAATGAAAATGTTCTAAAAATTGAAAAAAAAATTAATTGTGGTGATGGATGCACAGCTGTATGATGGTACCATGGGCAATTGATTGTGCACTTTGGATCTTTGAATTATTGTATGATATATGAACAATCTCAATGAAATTAAATTTAAAAAAATGTAAGTGGAGAAAAAATCTGTTAAACACCTGCCCCTTGCTCCCACCTGTCACCACGTAGGTCTGGGATTTGTGAGAAAGTCACTAGATTTCCTAGGTCATGGGATAAAAATACTACAACTCATTATAGAATGAGACTATAAGGACAAAGTAATTCAAAGATTGGAATTTTTAAGTTTCACATGAAATGATGTACAAATTTAAAGTTGTAAATAATCCATGACATAAGAAGATATCAAATTCTCATTTATAAAGTATAGAATAGTCAATTATTTATTATTTGTAGAACAAATGTGAAAACATTTATTTCTTTCAGTTAAATATGCTAAATTAAACATGTGTATCTCTCCTAAATTTCCCGAAAATATGTAAATAATGAAAAGTAATAAGCTGATGAAGCCAAGAGAAGGAAAGAGAATTAATAAAAACAAACAATGGGCTTTGTAAAATAGATTCAGTAAAAGGGAGAGTTGACTGAAATTTCCAGTATATTAGTCAGGATTCTCCAGAGAAACAAAGCCAACAGGATATATTTATACAATACATATATGTAAAAAGATTTATTATAAGGAATTAGATTACAAGAGCATTGGGGCTTGCAAGTCCAAACTCCAAGGAAAGGTTGCAAGCAGGAAACACCTATAAGGGTGGTGCCTAAATCCTTTAATATGAATTCTGCCATGGAAGGTACCTGGCTGGCTGGAAATTCGAGGACGAGCCAATCTTGAAGTTGAGGCAGAAATTCTTCTGACCTCTGAAACCCTTAGTTCTTGCTTTTAAGAACACCAACTGATTGGGTGAGGAGATAACTCACAATGCTGGGAGCAATGTCCTTTGAATACTGTAGATTAAATCAACTGATTATAGATGCAAATCCCATCTACGAAATACCTTCAAGGTAATAAGTAGGTTATAATTTGACCAAACAACTGGATGCCATAACCTAGCCAAGTTGACACATAAAATTAACCATTCAGGAGAGGCAGGGCAAGATGGCAGAGAGGTGAGTTGTGGGTTTTAGTTACTCCTCCAGGGCAGTTGGTAGAAAGCCAGGAACTGTGTGGACTGGACACTGCAGAGCAATTTGACTTTGGGCATATTTCATACAAAACTCACGAATGCGTTGAACAGCTGAGATCAGCAAAATCTGTAAGTTCTCGCAGCCTGGGAAGCTGTGCGCCTCCCTGCCAGGAACAGTCCCATGGGAGGAGGGGCCATCAGTGCTGGGAACCAGGAGGGAGAACTGCAGTTGTGGCTTTGATTGAAAACTAAAGCTGCTGATCGAAAACTACAAACGTAGATAGACAGAGACCAGACACCAGAGAATCTGACAGTAGGCAGCCTGGTGGAGAGGAGATAGGGCTAGCAAAGACACACACACACTCACACACACACACAAAACACCCAAAAATAAAAACAGAGACTTTTTGGAGTTCAGATGAACAAAATACGGAGAAGGACAGGGCTCAAGCAGAATCAGGCGCATATGCAAATCCAGAGGGCAAGGACCCTTATTTGAAGAGTGGGTTTCTCTGCTTTCTTGACTGTTCCTTAATGGCCCTCAACTCCTTGTCTCTTAGCATTTCAATAGCCCATTAGATCTGCAAGGTGGGCCCTTCCCCCTTTTTTTTTTTCCTTTTTCTCTTTTTCTAAAACAATTAGTCTAAGAAGCCCATTACAGAAAGCTTCAAAGACTTGCAATTTGGGGCCAGGCAAGAGCAGAGCTCAGATAGCTCTGAGAGACAAAGCGATAAGTCTAGTGGCTGAGAAAATTCACTAAACACCATAGCTTCCCAAGAAAAGGGGGGAGTCCCTTTACAGCCATCTTCCCGGCGGGCTGGGAACACTCCTGCCTGGCACTGGCGCCACAGCCCAGAGCTGCCAAAACAACCCAGTGTGACAGGAAGTGTTTCCAGCAACATGCACACATACCACAATATCTGGCGTGGACAATTGCCTTTTGTGTACCTCACACCCTACACAAAAATTAACTTGAAGTGGATCAAAGACCTCAATATAAAAGACAGTACCAAAAAACTACTAGAAGATAATGTAGGGAAACATCTTCAAGACCTTGTATTAGGCGGCCACTTCCTAGAACTTACACCCAAAGCACAAGCAACAAAAGAAAAAATAGATAAATGGGAACTCCTCAAGCTTAGAATTTTCTGTACCTCAAAGGAATTTGTCAAAAAGGTGAAGAGGCAGCCAACTCAATGGGAAAAAAAAAAATTTGGAAACCATGTATCTGACAAAAAACTGATATCTTGCATGTATAAAGAAATCCTACAACTCAATGACAATAGTACAGACAGACCAATTATAAAATGGGCAAAAGACATGAAAAGAGAGTCCTCTGAAGAGGAAATACAAATGGCCAGGAAATACATGAAAGAATGTTCAGCTTCACTAGTTTTTAGAGGATGCAAAGCAAGACCACAATGGGATACCATCTCACACCAATTAGAATGGCTGCCATTAAACAAACAGGAAACTACAGATGCTGGAGAGGATGTAGAGAAATTGGAACTCTTATTCATTGTTGGTGGGACTGTATAATGGTTCAGCCACTCTGGAAGTCAGCCTGGCAGTTCCTTGGAAAACTAGATATAGAGTTACCCATCAATCCAGCAATTGCACTTCTTAGTATATACCCGGAAGATCTGAAAGCAGTGACACGAACAGATATCTGCACGCCAATGTTCATAGCAGCATTATTCACAATTGCCAAGAGATGGAAACAACCCAAATGTCCTTCAACAGATGAGTGGATAAATGAAATGTGGTATATACACACGATGGAATATTATGTGGCAGTAAGAAGGAACGATGTCATGAAATACATGACAACGTGGATGAACCTTGAAGACATAATGCTTAGTGAAATAAGTCAGGCACAAAAATAAAAATATTATATGCTACCACTAATGTGAACATTGAAAAATGTAAAATAAATGGTTTATAATATAGAATGTAGGGGAACTAGTGATAGAGAGCAATTAATGAAGGGGGAACAATAACCCAATAAGAACAGATAAGCTATTGTGGGTAAATTTAACATTCTGGGAATGCCCAGGAATGACTATGGTCTGTTAATTTCTGGTGGGTATGGTAGGAACAAGTTCACAGATATGTTGCTATATTAGATTATTTTCTTGGTGTAGAGTAGGAACATGTTGGAAGTAAAGTAGTTATTTTAGCTTAGTTCTCTTTTTCTTACTCCCTTTTGTTTGAAATGTTTTTTTATTGTATGTTTTTTAAAAATATTTTTTTGATATAGTTAATAGTTAATTTTAGAAAGAAAGTTAATTAAAAAAAAAAAACAACAATGAAAAAAATATGCAGAGCCCCCTTGAGGAGCTGGTGGAGAATGCAGGGGTGTTGGGCTTCCCCACCTTGATGGTTGCTGATGTGCTCACAGACATAGGGGACGGGGGGTTTGATGGGCCGAGCCCTCTACCATGGGACTTGCCCTTGGGAATTCTGTTGCTGCAAAGGAGAGGCTAGGCCTCCCTGTGTGCCTAAGAGCCTCCTCCCGGATGCCTCTTTGTTGCTCAGATGTGGCCCTCTCTCTCTAGCTAAACCAACTGGGCAGGTGAAATCACTGCTTTCCCCACTACATGGGATCTGACACCTACGGGGAGTGAATCTCCCTGGCAACATGGAATATGACTCCCAGGAGGAATCTAGACCCGGCATTGTGGGATGGAGAACATCTTCTTGACCAAAAGGGAGATGTGAAATGAAATGAAGTACGTTTCGGTGGCAGAGAGATCCCAAAAAGAGCCGAGAGGTCACTCTGGTAAGCACTTTTACGCACAATATAGATAACCCTTTTTAGGTTCTAATGAATTGGATTAGCTAACAGTAAATACCTGAAACTATGAAACTACAACCCAGAATCCTTGAATCCTGAAGACGATTGTATAAAAATGCAGCTTATGAGGGGTGACAGTGGTGATTGGGAAAGCCATGCGGAGCATACTCCCCTTTGTCTGGTGTGTGGATGGATGAGTAGAAAAATGGGGGCAAAAAACAAAAACAAAAAACAGAAAACAAAAAAACACACCCAGTATTCTTATTCACTTTAATTTTTATTCTTATTATTTTTGTGTGTGTGGTAATGAAAATGTTCAAAAATTAATTTTGGTGATGAACGCACAACTATATAATGGTACTATGAACAACTGATTGTACACTTTGTATGACTGCATGGTATGTGAATATATCTCAATAAAAGTGAATTAAAAAAAAAATAACCCCAATGGCAAGAGCAAAAACAATAAAATGCTTCAATTAAACTAAAAAAAGTAATAAAACAATTAACCATTCTTAGTTAACTTCTAATTAGAAAGAAACATATTTCAGAAACAGAAAATGTGATTGTCTTAATAAGCCAATCAATGGAACCTTCTATAGTTGTCACTTCCCTACATTCCTTGCCTCACCTAAACTCAAGTTCCTTATAGAGTAATGACATGAGAGACAGATTAGGCTTCACCTAATCCTATATTGAAGGTTAAATCTTCTGTGACATACTAGTTATCATGGCAGAGCCTGATAAGATTATTGTTCAAGAAGCCACAGAATCATACGTTTAGAAAGCAAGTATTCATCTTCCTACTGCTCTAAATTCTCCGGAGTAGTTAAATAAAATTGACCTTCCATATCAGTATTTGTTTAAAATCGTATCTTGAGTTTTAAATTTGAAAGCCTTGCTTCAGTTGACCAGTAACATTGGCATAGAATTGCTAGATTAATACAGGACATCTAGTTAGTTCCATCTGAATTTCAGATAAACAACTAATACATTTTTGGTATAGCTATGACTATGCAATATTTTGGCATACTTATCTAAAAAAAGTGTTTATCTGAAATTCAAATTTAACTGGGCTATCCGTATGGTTATTTGGTAAAGTTGCAACCCTATATTGGTACCAGCTGGGCGCCTTTAGAAATGCAGAATGTCAGGTCCCATTCAAAATATGTTGATTTAGAATCTGAAATTCAAGAAGAAACCCAAATGATTTGTATGCACTAATGTTTGAAAGCATTAAAATGTGCCTTCACAACACTTGACTTATAGCTCATATTTTCATGTGTCTCCTTGCTATGCAAGAAAAGTTGAGTAGTAACTAGGATTAGTTTATGTGAGATCATTGGTATTTTGCTAAAATAACTGGCAGTCAAATGGTAATCTGTTGATAGGATCTCAAAAATCTACTAGTTTTTTTTTTTCTTGGTTTTTTGTTTGTTTGTTTTTAAAGCTAACTTCTTATACCAATAATGTGACTACCTGTGCAAACTGAGCTGATCATTTTGATTCTTGATTGGCCACTGTGCTGGTTTGGAGCTGTTATGTACCCCAGAAAAGATTATGTTCTTTTAATCCATCCTTGTGGGGGCAGACCTCTTGTGGATGAGACCTTTTGATTAGGTTGTTTCCATGGAAATGTAACCGAACCATTCAAAGTGGGTCTTAATCCCCTTACTGGAGTCCTTAGTGAGAGGATAAAAGACATTAAACTCAGATTGCTCAGAGAAGCTAAGAGAGACAGAAGCCCAGTGACATTTTGGAGAAAGCCATTTTGAAATCAGATGCTGAGAGAGAAGGCCCAGCAGACGTCGTGCCTTCCCATGTGACAGAGGAACCCCGAATGCCATCGGCCTTTCTTTGGAGAAGGTATCTACCTCTTGATGCCTTAATTTGGACATTTTCACAGGCTTAGAACTGTAAATTTGAAAACTAATAAATCCCCATTGAAAAAGTCAACCCATTTTTGGCAGCTTTAGCAAACCCAAATAGCCACTTTCTAGTTACTGACTGTATTCTAACTGGTCTTCTACCTTGCTCTGTGGTAGAGTGATAATATAATAACAGCAACTTTTACTAAATACCATTATGTGTCAAGAACTATGCTTGATGCTTTATATACATGGCCATTTTGAATTTCACAGTAACAATACAAATGAAAGTATAAATGTCTCTTTTTCTTATGGTTGAGAAAACTTAGGCTCAAAGAGAATATGTAACTATCGCAAAGTCCCAGGAGTTGGAAATAAATGGCAGGACTGGGATGAAATCTATTTCTTGAAGGCTCCTTCCACAACAACAAACTGCCTAGACTTCACTCCAGTGATTCTGGTTTTAATCATTCCCTTCCTTCTTGCCTGTTAATTTCATTGCCCTCTTTCAGTTAAAGGAAAGTTGGATCAAACTGCTTTTGTCCTTTAATTGTAGTCTTTGCAAAGAGTCAGTGCCGAGTTTTTTGAGGATCAAAATACTTTGTAAGACAGATGTGTCACAATTAAAATCAGTTTGCAAAGCTCTGTCAAAAGAAACAAAGTCACCAGCATAATCAAAGCTGTAGGTTTATTGAAGGAGAAACTGCTCCAGCAGGGAGATCTTAAACCAGGGAAGTTGGGTTTGAGAGTCTAAATAGTCATCTGGTCACAGCTACTTTTAAAGACATATAGGGAATTACAATTTGTGTGTGTGGGTGTGGGTGTGTGTGTGCTGGGGTAGCTAGAATTATTGGCTGGCGTTAAATTCTTTATTACATAGGGGGTCTTACAAAGTGGGGAGCAGAATGCTTGTCCATTCTGATAACCAAAACTGGGTTATAACCAGGTAAGTGCAGTTCTGTAGGGTGCATTCCAATTTCTTGGAAAACCCATGAGGTCATTGTTTTTGTCTTCTGGAAAATTCTTTTTGGAAAGGGGTCACTCCAGTAAATGCCTAACACAGGCTGCCATTTTATTTTGTTTAACAGTTCTAATTAAAATAAGATTTCAATGACATCAGTGAGAAAAAATTTTAATCTGGTAGGGGTGATCTATTAGCTCTAAAGGCAACTTATTTTCATAGAAGACATTTTTCTAGTATATTTTCCTAATTTTAATAATACCTTCTACTGCCATTTGAACAAAAATCCATATGTGTATTGATATTCACCAGTGCAGAGCCTGGAGGGAATTGTGCTATCCTTCCCTTGAATCACTGATTTATTTACTTTAGCTCTGCTTGCGGTTGCTCCATGGCAGAGCCTAGCAGACACCTCAGATGTGTGCCTAACTTACGTTCATCCCATGTGTTGGATGCTTTCAAGCAACTTTTCTTTCCAGTTTCTTTTTTCAAGTCTGTGTTATGTAGATACTCCTTAGCTATCTGCTGTACCTACCTTCTCTCTTCTCAACCTGCAAATTCTACTCCTTCCGGTTAAAACCAACATGCAACTGTGAGGGGAAAAATGAACCAGGATATAAATATGCAGCTTTTGAGAAAATGTAGGTTAAAAAGTTGATAATAGAGAAGATTAAAAAAAAAGTTATGGGAGTAAAGAGCAATTCAGAGATACTGAACTATACGATACACTTTATGGCAGAGATGATTCTGTTACTACTTCTTGCCCACAATCCAAAATCTTTCTTCACATTGCATGACACCATTCATCTTAAAATTCACCAATTAGAGATTCATTTGAGTTAACAAAGAACCATTTAAATAGGGGAATCATACCTCCAGTTTGCTTGGGACAGACCTGGTTAAGCTTGTTGTCCTGGCATAGTTATTAGTAGTGCCCTTTTCCTCCACACAATTCTTCACAATTTTGTGGAGAAAATGATATTTTTTGTCTCCAGTTTGAACAAATTGTTATATAGTAACTCTAATTCTAAGGAATGAAAGAATATCTGGATGTGTTAGAAAACACCATTATGTATTTCTTCAATCACCTTACCTTTCTAATAACTCTTAGTTGATTATCAACTGCACCAAAGGAAAGGGAGTTTTTGTGGGGTGGCGGTTGGACAAACTGATGTAGAATATTGCTAACTAACCTGGAGGAAATGCTGTAATGGGAACTTGGAGAACTAGAGCAATTGAAAATGTTATTAAAAGAAGAGTTAGTTAAACAAATAAATTGGGGATAAACTTTGTATTTTTAAAATAGGATGGGTTTACACAAAATACCATGGAAAATATTTTCCTTCCTTTCTCCTTTTCCCTCCCTTATGCTCTTCTCCTTTTTCTCCACTCCCTTTTCCACACATTCTTACTTTTTTTTCTCCTCCTATTCTTCCTCTTCTTTCCTATGTAACTCATGTCTCTGTAGTCTGAAAACCCAAAACTCAGACTTGTTCCATGTTTAAGGGTTTATGGTTCAACCACTTTAGAGGTTTATTGGGATTTTGTGAGTTTTCCTGAGAATAGAACCAACATGAGAAATTATACTTCCATGGGAAAACTTCTCCAAGTTCTATAGAACTAAACTTCAGGTAAAAAAAACAAAACTTGTAAATTATAGCTTTAAGTGACCTACTGCCTATGCTAGCTTAATACTATTTTTTATATAGGATTGGGAAGAAAAGAGAAGAATGACAGCAGGACTGAGGTCACCTGGGAATGTGGCCACATGTGTGCCCTTTTCACCATGGTATTGGTGCCATGATTTGGTATATTAATAGAAACATCTAATACCCTGATCAGATATTTTCTCTTTCCTGAAGAGACCATCTCCCCAAAATCTTTTCACAAGATGCATATGTTTAAGTATTTATTAGGCAAAGATGGCATTGATGAATTTGACAAGTATCTGAGAGCTGAACCATGTGCTTATGAGGAAGATAGATGAATGTATTAGGGTATATTTTCTTGTTTAATATCTCTTACTATATTGAAACTCCATAATGACAGGGATTATATAGGTTTTGCTTATCTCTTTAGCAGCACTTAGCATTTGTGCATAACACACAATAGATGCTGAATAAATATTTGTTGAATGAATAAATGCATTATTTTAAAAGAATAATAGGAAAGCAGAAACATGTTGCTAAAAATAATCCTGATCACACACTGAAAGAAATCAGAATATTAAATTGGACAGACCATGGTATTCTTTCTCTCTCTTCCTTTCTCAAATAATATAAAATGATTTTCCCTGAGCTTTGGAATGAGTTAATGGGAACATTTTCTTTAAACTATTAAGAATGAAAATGTTTTTTCAGGAAAGTGAAAATTAGAGGTGCCAAGAAAAAAATCTACTTGGAATTGCTTACTGGAGGACACACTTTTTCATTAGAAATGTATTCTCTATAGTTAGGATCCTATATTAGTTACAACAGAGTTTCAGAATCAATTTTTTATTGCATTCTCAATGTAAAGCTCTGAACTTATGAAGGAGAAATGCTAATATAATGAAAAAAAAAAAGTGACCCTCCTGGCTGCGTCTCATTTTAAGTGTGAAAGGCCAGATCTATTTAACTTAAGAAGGCACTGACAGGATCATCACTAGACACGCTGGTTCTGCATTTCATAGAAGCAGATTTTTTATTGGACTGGAGTCACATGACCCTCTCTTCTTCTGTTGTTTGAATACCTGCTTCTTGTCTTTGTTTTATCTTCTCTCTGCTTTAACATTTTTCTTTCTGTCTTTATTAGATTTCATATAATCTGGGCCTAGAATATCATCATGCAAAATATTAGAGATATCATGGAAATTGAAAATTATGGCACCCTTTGGGAATTCAATTTTTTTAAAACCACCTTAATCTTTAAGACTTTATTTTAACTGCATGGCACTATTCTAATCTACTCCCTTCTGCTGTACCATCCTCATCCCCACTGCCCTCTTCATCTCTATTTGTATTATTATATTCTCAATAATTTATATTTTCATTTGCAATGAAAAGCATTAGTATGCCTCAAACCTTTTGTGAAACAATTTATAAAATGCATCTATTCTTATAGAATTCCTTAAGGACAAGACTGACTGTTTTTTAATTCATCTTTTTTCTTCTTTAATAAGCCATCTAACACAAAAACTGAGCAAGCCCTCCCCACACATGAACGCCTTCTCTAACCTTCCTCGTGGATTGCGTCTATCAAACTTTGAGTGAATATCATTGCTGATGATGTAAAGATTCCCAGTCATTATAACATTTGTCCCATAGATTTTAGGAATAAAATTCGATATTAAGGTAAAAAAAAAAAAATAAGCCTTCTAAATTAATTCTGATCAATAGAAATCTAAATATCTTTGTAGTAGATTGAATTATGTGCCATTATTTAGACATGTTCTTAATCTTAATCTGTATTATGGTGGGCATGAACTCATTGGAAATAGAACCTCTTAAAGATGTTAATTTTATTTAAGGTGTGGCCTGAGTGTATGAGGGTGGGCCTTAATCTGGATTACTGGAGATTTTATAAAGAGCCAGAAGTGGCAAGTCAATAGAAACTGGAAGAGCAGAAGAAAGGAGAGGACATTGTCATGTGACAAGAAAGCCAAGGAACCCCACAATACTTGCCAGTAGCTAGCACTAGAATGCTATAGTCTTCCGGGGGAAAGTAAGACTTTCCAATATGTTGATGATGGACTTCTGGTCTCTGAAACTGTAAGCTAGTAGATGCTTGTTGTTCAAGCCAACCCACTGTGTTGTATTTATGATAGCAGGTGAGGGAAACTAAGACAGTGTTGTGTATTTACATATATTTCTTTAAATTCTCCTTCATTTTTATACACCCAAATATAAAGACAGATGCTATAATAAAATTATATATATAAAACATATCTATTTTTAGTAATATGGCATAAATCCTATAGATTTTCAGGCACACAGTTCCATTGGTAAAACAATTTAACTAGCTCTCAATAAATAATGACAGATTAAATGTCAATGTACCAAATTGGAAATATGCATTAATTTTTTGCCCTATTTCTTCATTCACTTTGGAATCAATCTACACACCTAAAAGTATTCATTGGAGAAACATAATGTAGTTTAAAAGATATTAAATGCATCAATCATATAGCTTTTTTAAATTTGTAATTTAAAACGCTGTCCATATTTTTAAAAAAATATATATCTGTGGAAATAAATGCATGCACAAACCACACACACCAAATATGTCTTTCCTTCTTTCCAACTGAGAATATTTTGTTAATAAAGAGGAAAAAATGAAATACAGAAACATTGACAATGCCAATTATGTCCACCCAGAGTATTTTTCTAAAAATTATTAGTTACATTGATTTTTTTTTTTTTAAATTAATGTTCTTCTATGTTTCATCTGTCTGGACAAGGCAATGAGATAAAAGCATTAAATGAACTATAATAGGAAACTAAATCTAAGAGGAAGAGCACAACAATGAAAAAATTTGTAGGCAAAGCAAAACTGATAAAACCTATTCTCAGATAATTATGAGAGTGTGATGTCTAGGTATCTGAGTATAAAATGATGAATGACTCCAAGCTATATGTTTATGTTCTGCTTCTTGGTAATACACTATAGACTTAAAATCATTATAAAGTATTGTTTAACCATAGTTCAATAGCAGTAATTACAAATTACATATGAGCTATTATCTTAGATTATCCATTTCTCTGGAAGTGTGCTTAGTGGTTCCTACCCTCTGCCCCTTTGCATGCTGTACACATATTTATTCCCAGAATAAAGCATTGCCATAGGGTTCCATATAATCTGAAGAATATAAAGTGAAAAGATCTGTCATTGTTTTGTGTAAATGACAAAAATGGAAGCTAATATTAAGTACTTATTATGTGTCATTTACTATATAAAAACATTAATTCATTTGATTCTCATAAAAATTATAAATTTTTTAATTAGATACTATTTTTAATTACTATTATACTTATGATAAACTAACCATTAGATAGTTTAAATAGCTTGCCCAAAGCCAACGGCTTTAACAGAGGGACCCTACCAGCATCTTCACATTTGTAGCAGGTTGTACCCTGCACTAAGGCTCTGTGCGAAGTGAACTGGGGACTCAGTCCAGTCCACATTCCCGTCAGTAAGCTGTGCACCCTTAGGGATGCATCCATTCAGCAGGGGCACATGTTCCTAACTTGCGCAAAAACACTATACATGCCAACAGTAACTCTGGAACCCAGGCACGGACGCTGATCTGTATGATTCCTGAATTGTTATTAGTTATGCATTGTGCCATAACAAATTTAACATGATTGTGTTGAATTTCCAAGTATTTGTGGAAAGTCAGATTCTTAAATGATTTGTTTAGTAAATTAACTTGAACTACTCTATATAGGACAAAAGAGACTGAGACAGTTAAAAGAGAGAATCATGTGGAAGGTTCTTGATAAGATAGTAAACACTGGCTATGTTTTTTTCTTCATAACTTAAAAAAATTTGTTAGAGAAGTTGTGGGTTTATAGAACAAACATGAATAAAATACAGGATTCCCATATACTACTATATGATGAACACCTTGCATTAGTGTAGTACATTTGTTACAGTTGATGAGCACACATTTTTGTAGTTGTACAATTAACTATAGTCCATGGTTTAACTGAGGGTCCACTGTATTGTGCAGTTTCATGGATTATGTTTTTTTAAATTTGGTCTAGTACTTTAAATACAACCCCAAATTTCCCCTTTTAACCACATCCAAAAATATAGTTCAGTGTTGTTAATTACATTCACAGTGTTGTGCTATCATCACTACCATCCATTACCCAAAATTTCCATTGTCCCAAATAGAAACTTTGTACATTTTAAGCCTTAATGCCCTATTTCCTACCCCCATCCCATCTCCTGGTAACCTATACTCTAGATTCTGACTCTATGAGTTTGCTTATTCTAATTATTTCATATCAGTGAGATCATATAATATTTGTTCTTTTGTGTCTGGGTTAGTTCACTCAACATGGTGTCTTCAAAATTCATCTATGTTGTTGCATGTATCAGAACTTCATTCCATTTTTATGGCTGAGTAATATTCCATTGTGTGTATGCCACATTTTGTTTATCCATTCATTGGTTGATGGACACTTGTGTTGCTTCCATCTTTTAGCAACTGGGAATAATGCTGCTATGAACATTAGTTTGCAAATATCTGAGTTCTGACCTTCAGTTCCTTTGGGTATATACCTAGTAGTGGGATTGCCAGGTCATATGGTCATTCTGTAGTTAGCTTTCTGAGAAACTGCCAAACTGTCTTTCACAGCAGCTACAACATTTTACATTACCACCAACAATGAATGAGTGTTCCTGTTTCTCCACATGCTCTCCAACTCTTAGTTTTCTGTAGCTTTTTTTAATGGTAGCCATTCTAGTGTGTATGAAATGATATCTCATTCTTGTTTTGATTTGCATTTCCTAATGTCTAATGATCTTGAGAATCTTTTCATGTTCTTTTTGGCCATTTGTGTATCTTCTTTGGAGAAATAGCTATTCAAGTCTTTGGTCCATTTTAAAAATTGGGTTGTTTGTCTTTTTGTTGTTGAGTTGAACAATTTCTTTATATATTTTGGATATTAAACCCTCATTGGATAGGTGGTTTACAAATATTTTCTCCCATTGTGTAGGTTGTCATTTTACTTTCAAGATAAAGTCCTTTAAGGTGCAAAAGTTTTTTTAATTTTGATGCGATACCATTTATCTGTTCTTTTCTTTTGTTGTTTGCTCTTTGGATATAAAGTCTATGAAAACATTGCCTAACATAAGGTCCTCAAGATTCGTCCCTATGTTTTCTTCTAGGAGTTTTATAGTTCTGGTTCTTATGTGTAGGCCTTTGATACATTTTGAGTTGAGTTTTGTGAGGTAGGGGTCCACCTTCATTCTTTTTCAAATGGATGTTCAGTTTTCCTAGCACGATTTGTTGAAGAGACTATCACAATTGAGAACTCTGTACTTTCTCTGCAATTTTTCTATGCATTAAAAACTGCTCTAAAAATAAAGTTTGTTATTAAATAATTTTTTTAATTTTAAAAAAGAAAAAAACTATATGAGGGAAATGGGTCTTCTTCCTGGCACATTCTTATCATCACATGCAAAATCTCTTATTTTCTCTAATTGTGCCCTTCTCCCAGGCTGGCAGACATTTCCAACTCTCTTACAGATATTTTCACCAAATATATTCTTCTCCTCTCTCACTCTTTGCACTTTATACAATTGAAGTTTTAATCACTATATTCTATCTTCATTTTCAGTGCCTATACATTGTACAGATGTGTTTCACATCAAACCTAGTTGTTTAATTTTCTTTTTCAGACCCAGAATCTCCTAAAGTTATGGTATGGTGTTTTCTTTCTTGGAACTTATGGATCAAATTTTAAAGAGAATATATTTAGCAAGTTTTATACAGTGTTTCCTTCTAATTGTGATCTTTATAAGGACTCTCTGTCTTCTGCTACCATGTATGTTCCACACTGCTAAACTTGTATAACGCTTTTTTGCAAGAATGGCGAATTCGGTCAATCTGATTGGATGTCTTTGGAAAAAAAAGCTGTTTCTCTCCCAAGGCTACCAGTACGTACTCATATGAAACTAAGATAATATGTTTCATTGAGGTACTATATGGCTTGTTCCTAAACTTATTTTCACAAAGGGAAAGGACAAGAATATATAATATTGTGGAGAATTAGTCATAATATATTACAAGAAATTTCCTATAACTTTAAAAATGTAAATTCTGGCTAGTTTCATATCACACTGTATTTTTATTAAAGCTTTTCTGAAATGAGTTTATATAATTCTTTTCTCTCATCTTACAGCCCTTATACAATTTCTCCTTTAAAATTATTTATGTCTAATATTTCAGATGAATATACATATAAATAGAACTACTGATGGTATGTGAAATTAAATGGAAGGTTTTCATTTACATTTTCTGCCCAGTTATTAAGTGATTCTGTTGTGCTGTAGAGGCACAGTCACCTTTTCCGGTCCTAGGGTGCTGTCACCCCTACAGCGAAGCCTGGTGATGCTTCCAGGAGACATGGGCAGTTCATACAATCGTTTATTGCAGGAAGACTGTTAACAGACGTGGCCCAAAGCAGCAGTTGGCTCTATGCAAATCTTTACTAATGGGAGGTTTAACAGCAGGGTATATAGGCAAAGAACAAAGAAAGCACATAGCCAGAGGGAAATATCAAGTTTTGAGAGGTATGCCGAAGAAAGTATGTTCGTTCTTTCCGAAGTCCTTCCTTATGGTCTGTGAACAAAGACCCTTCTGTCAATGGTCACAAGGCTCAGTTCCCACCAGCTCTATCAGTTTGTGTGCCGGTCACGCTTAATGCCTGCCTCAAATATCCCGTTTCTAGAAGACTGATGATGGGTTAGGTATTTCATCATCCCCATTGGAACCAAGGAGAAGCCAGTAACAAGCAAGAGTGGCAAGATTTGCACCAGAAAAACCCTTTGCTCTACTAGACCCCTTTAAGACTTCATAGGCTCTTAGGGACTTGGTGGTCCTGGTGTCTGGAATACATTAATTAACCAACTGCTCCCACTGAAACACTTTGCTGTTCAAACACTAAATAATTTAGATATTTGAGAATTAGAGTCTCATGAATCAACATGTTATGTTTGTTCTTAAGACTTTTAAATTTTTAAATATATCTTTGACTTCACTTTGTGACTGTTGACATAGTTATCAAAAAATAAAAACACCTGTTATTCTTAATTAAGACATTTAGAATCAAAGAGATTTGATTTGTTTCAAATGCCATCTTCTCTCACTGTTCCCCAGATTAAACTGTTATGTGTAAATCCACTAATGCATAAACAACCGAGGCAAAATATTTTATATCCTGAATTCCATAGTGATAAAACCCATCAATGAATCAGTAATTATATAAATTTGATTATTTTGTACCTTAAAAGTGATTTCATATGGAGCAAGTAAAAGGAAGAAAATAGCATGGACTATGCTTTCAGAAGATGGCAATATTATTTAAATAATAAGATTTTTATATATAGAAATTTATAAAGAAATAGAAGATGGCAGTATTATTAGAAAATAAGTTTATATATATACATATATATATGAGAGAGAGAGATTTATAAAGAAATAAAGGACAGTATATGCTCATGGGCAAATTTTTCTTTGTTTTTATTAAAAGTGCTGTGAGAATTCACAGAAAGAAAAGACAAATTTAAGCAGGAAATAGTTTGTTTTAGGTAGGAATTGAATATATTTCCAATACTCTCCTCTGATTTATCTAAATTATGGAATCTTAACACTAAATTTTTTGTTAAGTTGTAAAATCCACTTTCAAAGAAAAAGAATGTCAACTTTGTTTACAAATATAGTTAAAATTGCAGGTGTTCAATAGTCACTATTTCCAAACAGCTTGTATGATTGTAATTTATGCTTTAAATGCATATTTAGGGGATATAGGTGGGTCTTTCTATAACTTGCATGTTTCCAGGGTTGTCTTAGCCAAATAATCTAGGGAAAAAAATGAAAATTTGAGCTGATCTATTTACCTGAATGTTGGGGTAGTTTCTGGTTATTTCGTTCTATTATACCGTTAAGATACATTAAAGAGACTGGAGGGGTAATGAGAAAGTGGATCCTTGAGTGACACCCAACTTTTAAGTATTTATGAGGGCTTATTTCTGTTCCAGTTTCATTTGTGAAACTAAGGGGAAATTAAGAGAGAGAACAATTAGATGGTGAATTCAATCAGGTTTAAAATACAAAAGATACTTGACCAAGATAATGGAAAATAAAGGAGGGCGTGATTTAACTGCATGGATGATGCTAGTCAGGTTTCATTTTAAGGTACTTATCCTTTCATTAACCATCTGCTCTCATGATTTTTGTATTTTCCATGGAAATGACACCAGTTTCTTAACACTTAAAAAAGGCTGAGTTGGATATTATAAGTGCATTGGATACTATATTGTCAACATTATTTTTGTTTTTGTTTTAAACTGGAGCAAGATGGTTAGAAACATTTATGCATGCATCAAATACTAAGATAGTGGTGAAAGGGGGTAGTCAGCATCACGTCAACAGCAGAAAGTAAGGCCAAGTAGTTGTGGAAACCTCAACCTTAGGACAGGTGTGAATGTGAAGAAAACTGAAGTTATGGATCTCCTCGGCCTGCAATTATTTTAAGTTAATTCTCTAGATTCTGCATTCACCCTTGAGACACTCCATTCCTTTTATGGTTTAGACCCAAGCTGTCCAATATGTCAGACACTAGTCACATGTAGCAACTGAGCACTTGAAATGTGGCTAGTGCAACTGAAGAACAGAATATTTAATGTTATTTAATTTTCATTAAATTACACTTAAAAACTGATAATTCATATTAGAAAACTTTTAGGGATTTGGAACAACTTGAGTATTTGAATCCACTTTTTCTAATCTACATTTTATGAAATCTAAATATAGATCAATTATTTAAAAAGAAAACATAAATGTACAAATTGAGATATGCTGTAAGTGTAAAATACGCACCAAATTTCAAAAAGCTAATATGAAAAAAGAATGTAAAACACCTCAATATTTTATATTGATTTCATGTTATATGATTATATTCTGGATATATGGGTTAAAAAACATTAAAATTAATTTTCTCTATTTTTACCTTTTTTAGAGTGGCTACTAGAAAATTTATAATACATTTGTGGCTCACATTATATTTCTTTTTGCACAGCTCTTTCCTAAGCTGTCTTCCAGGACTTGCCCTCTCATATGTTCTTGACTGTCCTCCTCCCATTCTTTTTCCATTATCCAGCCCTGATGAATAGGCATTGGACTTTGTCCTAGTTTGAATGTGTTATGTCTCCCAAAACTCCATTATCTTTGATGTAATCTTGTTGGGCAGAGGTATCAGTGTTGATTAGATTGTAATTCTTTGAGTGTTTTCCATGGAGATGTGCCCCACCCAACTGTGGGTGATGACTCTGATTTGATAATTTCCATGGAGGTGTTACCCCACCCATTTAGGGTGGGTCTAAATTAAATCACTGGAGCCATATAAATGAGCTGACAAACAGAAGGAACTCAGTGCAGCTGAGAGTGACATTTTGAAGAGGAGCTACAGCCAAGAGGGACACTTTGAAGAATGCACAGAAGCTGAGAGAGTAGCTGCAGATGAGAGACAGTTTGAAGACATCCTTCAAAGGCAGACTCTTGCTCCAGAGAAGCTAAGAGAGGACAAACGCCCCAAGAGCAACTAAGAGTGACATTTTTGAGGAACTGCAGCCTGGAGAGGAACATCCTGGGAGAAAGCCATTTTGAAACCAGAACTCTGAAGCAGACACCAGCCACGTGCCTTCCCAGCTAACAGAGGTTTTCCAGACACCATTGGCCATCCTCCAGTGAGGGTACCCGATTGCTGATGTGTTACCTTGGACACTTTATGGCCTTAAGACTGTAACTGTGTAACCAAATAAACCCCATTTTATAAAAGCCAATCCATCTCTGGTATTTTGCATTCCTACACCATTAGCAAACTTGAACAGACTCCATTTGATAACTGTCAATATGCCTCAAACAGCACTGCCACACCATTCCCCATACTTACCAGAGTATAAACTACTGCAGACACAGATTGGATTGCAATTTCAGGAAAGATTTCTCAGGAGAGGTACCACAAGGTCTCAATTTTCTACACCTGGATTACACCAAAGTATATTGCAGCAAACATTTCATTGAATATCTGTTAAATGTTGATGCATATATAGTGAGGGAAAAAAATCATTAGTAAGAAAATATTCTTGCCCTTGGTAAGTTTATATTTGGAGATGGGGAAGAAAAATTTCTGAATAAATGACTTAAACATAATATGTGTTATGGTCATTTTTAAGGGTTAAGGAAGAGAAAGCTTTGATGGCACTAAGGACAGGCACTTTCTTCCAGGAAAAGAAGCATCATCCGTGAAGTTTGGGAAGTGAAAGTGAACCTGCCAGTTTGAAGAGGGTTAAGTAGCCAGGAGAGCTGCAGGTAAGGGTATGAAGGAGGGTGTGATAGAAGAGTTTTTGCAGGAGACTTGTGACTTTATCCTGTTGGCTCTAAGGGGCCAACCTCAATCCAGAAAACATGAAAATCTGCTGAACAACAGTCATAGAAATGATAGTGCCTTAGGTTTCCTTCTTACTCTGTCAACAGATTCCCGGTAACTTTAGCTACTGATACAGTACTATCAGGGAAGTCGCACCATGGGTGAGTACATTTATGAGTTCTGGGCAGAATGCACATTTAGGAAGCAAGACAAAATGCTGTCATCCTCTTGAGATATAAACATATGTCCTTGAATAGTTATTGCTTATTATCAGAATTTACAATAATGTCAGCAGCTAAAGAGCTGAAATCCATTTAGGCAATTAAACATTATATTAAAGCAACATTCTGAAATAGAGCTTCCATTCTGATGCCTTTGCAAGTGCTCTTAAAAATAAGATTCTATGGTGATGGTAATTATAAAAGGTTGCATATTATACTCTCTTAAATAATCTGTAAAGATTTTCAGTATCCTTAGCATTTCTGGCTGGTGACAGTCGCCAGTCAAAGCAATATGAATCCCATTACTACAATCATCTGTCCCCACAGCTAGATCTTTCTACAGAATATATTAGTCACTGAAGGCTCATGAATTGACTTTCTGAGGACAGAAGTTGGCAAGCATTTTCAGCAATGCAAAGTCACTAACTGTGTCTGTACAACATTCTGCATTTTAAGGTTTCAGGGACTAAAATTGGAAAACATATATATTTCATATATAATTAAAAATTTTTATATTAATAAACAAGTAATGACATTTTTCGACATATCAATTTGCAAACGTGTGTAGGACATAGTTTTTAAACAATACCCTAGAATTTACATTTGAGTATTTAATCAAGTTGAATATTCAGAGGATGTAGGAACTTAAAACAGAGAGAATCTATATTTGTAGGTGCTTATATCACCTTTGGTACTAACAGATATCCCTAATTCTTTGAGTTGGGTATCTGAAACAATCTGATCATTAATAATGCAATGAAACATTCACTCTTCCACCCTACTCCTAATTCTAACCCCGTCTCAGGAATTTTCAGGGACTAATTCACTAACACAATTTTACTCCTATGGTTATGGTGAAGAAAGGATGGTTAGGAGAGGAGAGAGGTCAAGTTTGTAATGGCAAAAATGGACTGATTTTTATATATAAATAATCACTTAATTTGGTTAATCATCATTATATATGTATTAAAAGGAATCTGGGGTGGTAAATTTACATATGCCTCAATCAAGCTTGAAAATTATCCAAATTAAAATACATTTTTGGTTCTTGTTTTATACTTTTGTATATCCATATATAACCAGTTCCCAATTAACAAGGGAACTCTCTTTAAAATATGCCTTGTTTACTAAATTGGTGTTTCCTGGAAGATATATTATGTATGATTAATTATCACATTTGTAAAATTAGATAACAAAACTATTTGATGTTGTTTTATTCTTTAAAACTAATTCCTCTGAGTAACCTAAATGAATAATACTCACGTATATTCTAAAGATGGTATGTATTGCTCTCTTTTCACAATTTAGTTTATTTTATTTCATATCATATTTATTATTTTAAGAAGAAACATTGTTTCAATTATAAGGACAACTGGAAGCTAAAGGAAATTCATTTTAACTCTGATTCACTACTGATTGCTATAAAATGTTTACTAATTTTTACTTAGGTTGCCTCTTTATTTGTAATGAAATTAATTGAAAACCTGGTTCATTTTAAAGTTTTCTTCTAATACAAGCTTTCACATTTAGGTTTAGAATTTAAAAATTACATTATTTACAGACTTATTATCTTAGGAGAGTATTAGCTATTTGTGAGAAGATTGTGACTTTCTCTTTATTTGTTCTTAGTTGAAGTCTACTGAAGCTTATGTAATATTTACTGCATTGCAAATAATGTCAGACAAGGCTAAAAGAAAAAAAGTATCTTGCAGAAAAGCTAAACATAAAATGATCATTAAATGTCATGCTTTCCTCATTTGGAGCTCTTACAAACATGTAATTGGCAGGATTACTACCTCCAGAGAGAGGTGATAGTGACTTAGGTTAAGTAATAACCCAGTAGGAACTCTGGAATAATTATGGAATAACCAAAAAGGATTAAAAATAATGGGAATTGTGATTGGATTAGGAAGAAAAGATAATAGGAGTTGTGGTTTAGGTGTGGTGTGTAAGGTGCAAAAAGATTAAGTTTCTCTCTTAGCAATTAACAAGTGTGTGGAGGGTGGTGCCAGTTTTTAAGACAGGAACACGAAAGAGAATCTAGGATGGTTTCTGCTCAAGGAATCACTTCTTTGTCAGTATTGTATTCATATAATTGCACCATAAAATGTAATGGTCAGCATAAAACACTTCTCCAAACATGACTAAAGACTGTATTAGGACATCATGTTCAAGTAGAATCAGTAATAACCTGGCTTTCAAGAGACCTGAGTTCGTATCGCAAGTATGGTGGCAACCAAGATGGCGATTTTGGGTGGGTAATTGAGTCTCTTTGGTATTAGATGTTTCATCTGTAAAGTTAGAATATCTTGATTAAAAGATCCCCAAAGTCACTTACATAGCTAGCATTCTGTGAGGCAGAATTATAGATAGTAATTAAAATTGTTCATCTGAATACATGATATAAATACTAATACTTCCTTGCTCATTGACATCAAGAAATGAAGCATGTGAACAAGTAATTATGGATTTCATGGAGAAATACTAAAGATGGCTTTTGAGCAAATTCTTGGGACCTAAAACAACAAATTTTACTCATGAAGAGTGAGCGTGCTTCACACCTTCATGGAATTTTACAAAAAGACATCCTCAGAAACCAGGAGTCATGTTAAAGTCTTGTGTCAAAGAAAGATAAGGAGACAGACAGGAAGAGTATACATCAAAACCTGAAATTAAAGCAAGGTCGTCCTTAGCCAGGAGACGTTTTATGTTCTTGCTGGAGGAACCAGCAACTGCCTACCTGGAATGCCAGGGAAAAAGGCAGGAAGTTCCAGTTATTACATTATATTCCTCCAGGTTTCTAAACTCCCCTCTTTACCTTACCCTTGTCTGCATATATAACCTAAAATCATGGGTAAAGGAAATTCTCTAAATAGCAAGGAAACAAAAAAGAGGGGAAGCTCAGCTCATCAGGAAGAAAGAACACACTAAGCAAACTTACGTCTATATACTATAATCTTTCCTTCTTTTTAGTTTTTTAGTTATGTTTGAAAGTTAAAACAAAAGTTATGACATTCTCTGATTTGGTTCTAAGTTTATTTAGAGGAAATATTTAAGACAACATATAAACATGTAAAGAGAAGGTAATGTGATATAAAAATAAAAATTCTATACATGAACTGGTAAAATAACAATACCAGTAATAAATTAAGTATATATATAATGTAAAACCTAGAACAACCACTAAAAAAAGCTATAAAATGCATACATCAAAAGCACTATGAAGGCCAGCAGCTGTGGATAGGCCTGGTTTTCACTGGCTGGTGAGATGCAGGGCAGTCTTGATCCAACTGTGGCCAGCAAAGTTAATCCTCTCATTCTCACAGCCTAAAGCCTTTCCATGCAGGAGCCCAGAAGCCCACAGAGACTGTGGTGAGAGACTGAGCACCATAGTGCCCCACACCTATGCCCCACCCCCATGGCTGGCAGCTTCAACACACCTGGTTCTTGCCTGGCTGGCTGCAGTGGGCTGGAAGAGACAGGGATATCCTCCCCTCAGAAAAACTGGGGAACGTGGAACAGTCCCATTCTAACTGCTGTCTTTGAACTTTTCCATGCAGGAGCCCATGGTGCTCACAGCTCCACGATTTCCACAGAGAAGCTGCAGTGAACTGAAACTTCACCACAGCCCCAGGTGCCCTCCACCTGAGGCTGTCAGCTCCAGGCCCATCTGTTTCTCACCTGGCAAACTGCAACAGTCTGGGAGAGACAAGAAGGACCTACACTTGGGAAAAGAGAGGGTGTGAAACAGTCCTGACCCAAAATTGGCCAACAAGAGTGACCCTCTGGGTCTGCAGCCTCAAACCTTTCAATATAGGAGCCCAGGGCACTCAGAGCTCCACTATTTCCCAAACAGAGGAGCTGCAGTAAGTGATTAAGCTTCACTGCAGCACTAGTCTCCCACCCCCCACCCTTGAGACTGGCAGTTTCAGGTCAGTCTGGACCCTGTCCAGCTAGCTACTGCAGTCTGGGAGGGTTGGTGTGCCAGTTTGGATGTCATTATCTTTGAAGCAGTCTTGTGTGGGCAAACATATTAGTGTTGATTAGATTGTATTTCTTTGATTGAATATTTCCATGGAGATGTGAACCACCCAACTATAGGTGATAACTCTGATTAGATCATTACCATGGAGGTGTGGCCCCACCCATTCAGTATGAGCCTTGATTAGTTTACTAGAGCACTAGATAAGCTCAGACAGAAGGAACAAGCTTCTACAGCCAAGAGGGACATTTTGAAGAACACACAGGAGCTGAGAGAGGAGCTTCAGCTTACAGAGACATTTTGGAGATGGCCTTTGAAAGCAGACTTTTGCTCTGGAGAAGCAAAGAGAGGACAAACACTCCAAAAGCAACTGAGAATGACATTTTGGAGAGAAGCTGCAGCCTAGAGAGGAACATCCTGGGAGAAAGCCATTCTGAAACCAGAACTCCAGAGCAGACGCCAGCCATGTGCTTTCCCAGCTAACAGAGGTTTTTGGATGCCATCAGCCATCCTTAAGTGAAGGTACCCTTTGTTGATGCCTTACCTTGGATACTTCGTGGCCTTAGACTGTAACTTTGTAACCAAATAAACCCCCTTTATAAAAGCCGATCTATCTCTGATATTTTGCATTCCAACAGCATTAGCAAACTGGAACAGTCAGGTAAGCCCTACCGCCCAGGAACAGAGGGGACATGGCACAGTTCTGATCTAGTTTTTGGTCAGCAAAATAGGACAGTGGGGTCCCACAGCCTCAGTCCTTTCTGGACAGGTGCCCGCAGCACTGTGGGCCATTATCCCCACCTGCCATAGAAAGAGAGTGATCAGAGAGCTAAAAAAATAAATTTGTAGGGCTGTAGGAAATACATTGCTGAAGAGTGCCATCTGCTGGGAAGGCTGAGAAAGTGCAGTTTGAGAAGCTGCTTTGCTGACCCTCTCTCTAGATACCTTTGGAATGAATCTGCACCTAACTGCATGGAGCCCTGGCCTTAGTTGTGGTGTGAAATACTGACAAACTAAAAGCCAAAGAAATCCTTCAATATAAACAACAACAAAATTTTAGATGAGAGAGAAGCCAACTTTCAAAATAATCTTATCAAGATAATCATATGCCCAGAAACCACAAAAAATTACAAGGCACAATAAGAAACAAGAAGATATGTCCAAGCCTCACAATTAAATTGAAAACTCAGGAGGAGATACAGAATCTGGAACAACTAATCAAAGATGTTCAAACAAATCTCCTAAATAATTTCAGTGAGATGTTCAAAGAGATAAAGGATATTAAGAGAATGCTAGGAAAGCATAAAGAAGAACTTGAAAGAATACATAGAAAAATAGCAAATCTTACAGAAATGAAAGATACTGTAGATGAAATTAAAATATACTAGGGACACAGAACAGCAACTTTAAAAAGGCAGAAGAAAGGATCAGTGAACTAGAGAACATAGCAAACAAATTCAAACACACAAAACAACAGATGGAGAAATAAATGGAAAACTTCGAGCTTGTCATGATTGATGACATGAAGCACACAAATATTGCATTATAAGTGACTCAGAAAGAGAAAAGAAGGGTAAAGGGCCAGGAAAATTATGTAAGGAAATAATGGCTGAAAATTTCCCAACCCTTAAAGAAGACATAAGTATGCAAATCAAAGAAGGCCAATATACTAAAAATAGAATAAATCCAAATAGACCCACTCCAAGAAACATACTAATCAGGCTGTCAAATGCCAAAGAGAAGAGAATCCTGAAAGCAGCAAGAGAAAAACAATTCACCACATACATCAGACCACATGAAGGTGAGAAGGCAGTGGTAGGATATATTTAATATACTGAAAAAGAAAAATGGCCAGCCAATAATTCTTTATCAAGCAAAGCTGTCCTTCAAAAGTATGGAAGAGTTTAAAATTTTCACAGAGAAGCAAAAGTTAAAGAGTTTGTTAACAAGAGATCTGCCCTGTAAGGAATACTAAAGGGAGTTCTGCAGGCTGAAAAAAACCAGACAGATGAGACATATTTGGAAGAGAGTAGAGAAATGATGATGATTGATAGGGTAACTAAACAGATAAAAAGAGAGAAACATAATAGATCTGACGAATAAAACCAAAGGGTAAAATGGTCGAAGTAAGGATTGCTTTCACAGTAATAACATTGAATTTTAATGGATTAAACTCCCCAATCAATAGACACATATTGGCAGAATGGATAAAAAATTATGATCCATCTATATGTTGTTTACAACAGACTCATTTTATATCCAAAGATTCAAATAGGTTGAAAGTTAAAGGATGGAAAAAGATATTTCCTGCAAGCAGTAGCCAAAAATAAATGAATGAATGAATGAATGAATAAATAAATAAATAAATAAAACAAAAAAACTGGTCTAGCTATGCTAATATCAGAGAAAATAGACTTTAAATGCAAAGTTGTTATGAGCCAAAGAAGGGCAGCATATATTAATAAAAGAGACAATTCACCAAGAAGAAATAACAATCATAAATATTTCTGTACCTAATCAAGGTGCTCAAAGTACATGAGACAAATACTGAAGGGAGTAATAGATGTCTCTGCAATAATAGTGGGAGATTTCAACACAGCAATAGATAGAATATCTAAACAGTGGATCAATAAGGAAACAGAAAACCTGAATAATATGATAAATGAACTAGATCTAACAGACAGTATAGAAATTGCACCCCAAAACACCAGGATACATATTCTTCTTAAGTGCTCTTGAAACATTCTCCAGGATAAACCATATGCTGAGGCACAAAACAGTCTTAATAAATTTAAAAAAGATTGAAATTATAGAAGCACTTTCTTTGTTAATAATGGAATGAAGCTAGAAATCAATAGCAACCAGAGAATGGGTAATTTCACAAATATATGGAAGTTAAACAACATGCCTTTAAATAATCAGTGGGTCAAAGAAGACAGTACAAGAGAAATCAGTAAATATCTGGAGGCAAATGAAAATGAGAACACCACATATCAAAACCTATGGGATGCAGTGAAGACAGAGCTGAGAGGAAAATTTATAGCCTTAAATGCCTGCATTAAAAAGGAAGAAAGAGCTAAAACCAAAGAGCTAACTGAACAACTGGAGAAACTAGAGAAAGAGCAGCAAATGAATACCAAGGCAAGCAGAAGAAAAGAATTAACAAAGATTATAGAGGAAATAAATGAAATGGGGAACTACAAAAATATATATCAATAAAACCAAATATTGGTTCTTTGAGAAGAGCAACAAAATTGACAAACTCTTAGCTAGACTGAGACAGACAAAAAAGAGAAGATGCAAATAAATAAAATCAGAAGTGAGAGAGGAGTCATCACCATGGGCCCCAAAGAAATAAAAAAGATAAAAGGATACTATAAACAACCGTATGCTGATAAAATAGACAATTTAGATGAAATGGACAATTTCCTAGAAACACACAAAGAACTACACTGACTTGCAAAGAAATACAAGGCCTCACCAAACCAATCACAAGTAAAGATGTTGAATCAGTCTCAAAAATTTCCCAACAAGAAAAACCCTGGACCAGATGGCTTCACAGGCAAATTGTATCAAACTCTTTCAAAAAATTGAAGAAGAGGGAACACTATCTAATTCATTCTATGAAGCAAACATCACAATAATACCGAAGCCTGATAAAGATACTACAAGAGAAGAAAACTACAGACTGATCTCTCTAATGAATATAGATGCAAAAATACTTAACAAAATAGTGGCAAATCAAATCCAATTAGCATGTTAAAATAATTATACACCATGACCAAGTGGGTTTTATTCCAGATATGCAAGGGTGATTCAACACAAGAAAATCAATTAACGTAATACATCACGTCAACTTATTGAAAGGGAAAAACCACATGATCATATTGATTGGGGCAGAAAAGGCATTTGACAAAATTCAGCATCCTTTCTTTATGAAAACACTTTGAAAGTTAGGGATCAAAGGAGACTTCCTCAACATGATAAAATGCATACATGAAGACCCACAACTATCATTGCACTCAACAGTGAGAGACTGAAAACTTTCCCTCTAAGATTGAGAAGAAGACAATGATGTCAACATGGTTATTCAACATGGTGCTAGAAGTTCTAGCTAGAGCTATTGGTCAAGAAAAATAAATAAAAGACATCCAAATTGGAAAGGAAGAAGGAAAACTTTCACTGTTTGCAGATGACATCATCCTATATTTAGAAAATTAAAAAAAAACTATGAAAATATCTCCACAAAAAATCTACTTGAGCTAATAAATGAGTTCAGCAAAGTGACAGGATTCAAGATCAGCATGCTAAAATCAATAGGGTTTCTATATGCTAATAATGAGCTATCAAAGGAGGTAATCAAGAAAAAAATTGTATTTACAGTAGCAACTAAAAGAATCAAATATCTAGGAATAAACTTAAACAAGGATATAAAACACCTATATTCAGAAAACTGTAAAACATTGCTAAAAGAAATTAAAGAAGACATAAATAAATGGAAAGACATCCCATGTTCATGGATTGTAAGGCTAAATGTCATTAAGATGTCAGTTCTACTCAAATTGATCTACTGATTTAACACAAAATGAATCAAAATTCCCAAAGAGTTCAGAAATAGACCCTCAGATCTATGGTCAATTGATTTTTGACAAGGTTCCCAAGTCTACTCAACTGGGACAGAAAGTCTCTCCAATAATTGATGTTTTGATAACTGGATGTTCATATCCAAAAGAATGAAAGAGGACTCCTATCTTACACCCTATACAAAAATTAATTCAAAATGGATCACAGCCCTAAATATCAGAGCCCATATCATAAAACTTTTAGAAGAGAATATGGGGAAACTTCTTCAAGATCTAGTGACAGGAGGTAGTTTCTTAGACCTTACACCCAAAGCACAAGCAGCAAAAGAAAAGCTAGATGAATGGGACCTTCTCAAAATTGAATACTTCTGTGCTTCAAAGGACTATGTCAAAAGGGTGAAAAAGTAACCAACTCAATGGGAGAAAATATTTGGAAGCCACATATCTAATAAGGGTTTGATACCCAAAATATATAAAGAAATCCTACAACTCAATAATAAAAAGACAAACATCCCAATTGTAAAATGTGCAAAAGACATGAAAAGACATTTTTCCAAAGAGGAAATACAAATGGCCAAAAAAGCACATGAAAAGATGCTCATTTTCATTAGCTGTTAGGGAAATGCAAATCAAATCCACAATGTGGTATCACTTCACACCTACTAGAATGACCACTATTAAACAAACAGGAAGCCATAAATGTTGGAGAAGGTGTGGAGAATAGGAATGATTATTTACTGCTGGTGGGAATGTAAAATAGTACAGCTGCTGTGGAAGATGTTTTGGCGGTTCCTCAGAAAGCTAAGTATAGAGTTGCCTTATGAACTAGCCATCCCAATACTCGGTATATACCCAGAAAATCTGAAACCAGGGATGCAAACAGACACTTGCACACCATTGTTCATAGCAGCATTATTCACAATTACCAAAAGATGGAAACAACCCAAGTATACATTAATGAATGAATGAATAATAAAATGTGGTATATTCATATGATGGATTATTATTCAGCAGTAAGAAGGAATGAAGCCCTGAAGCACACATCAACATGGATGAACCTTGAGGACATTATGTTACATGAAATAAATCAGAACACAAAAGAACAAATATTATATGATCTCACTAATATGAACTATTTATAATATATAAACTCATAGGCATAAAATGTAGAATTTAGATTACCAGGAGATAGAATGTGGCTAGAGAACGTGGAGCAATTTCTTAATATATGCAGAAGTTTTAACCAGGTGGAACTTAAACATTTGGAAATGGATAATATGATAGTAGCATTTTATTATGAGTATAATTAATAGTGCTGAATTGTATGTGAATGTGTTTGAAAGGGGTAGTTTAGAGTCACCAGAAAGAAAGCTAGAGGTTAAAACATGGGAATGTATAACACAGTGAATCTTGTGGTCAGTGATGACTGTGATTAGCAGTACAAATATAAAAAAAGTTCTTTCCTGAAATAGAACAAATGCACAACACTATTACAAAGAGTTAGTCAATGGGGGAAAACGTACCTATTGCAAACTGAATTATAATTAACAGTAATATCTTAATATTCTTTCATCAACAGTAACAAATACAGGAATCAGCAGTAGGGGTGGATAAGGGTTATCGGATGTTTTGGGTTTCCTTTTATAGCTTTATTTATTTATTTATCTATTTGGAGTAATGAAAGTGTTCTAAAATTGATTGTGGTGATGAATGTACATGTGATGCAAACTGTGAGCCACCAATTGAATATTTTAGATTCATTATATGATGTGTGAATGTATCTCTGTAAAATTACATTTTAAAAGAACACACAGACACCAAAATTAACAATAGAGTACCATTTACAATTGCTTAAAAAAAAAAAAGAAATACTGAGATGTAATTCCAATAATACATGTAAACATGAAAAGAAGGTTTATGGTGAAAAATATACATGTTAATGAATATAATCAAGGATGATCTAAATAAATGAATAGATATGCTATGTTTGTAGATTGGAAGATTCTGCATAGCAAACATGTCAGTTCTTCCCAAATTGACATATAGATTTAACACAATTTCTATCAGAATCCCAGCAGGAATTTTTATAGATACAGACAAGATTATTCTAAAATTTGTATGGAAATTCAAAGGAATTAAATAGATAAAACAATTTTGAAAAAGAAGAATAAGGAGAGAAGAATCAGTCCACCCAATTTCATAACTTATTATATAGCTACAGTAATCAATACTACGTAGTTTAGAAGAGGATAGACATGTAGATCAATGGAACAGAACAGAAAACCCCAAAATAGACCCACGCAAATATGCTCAACTTGATTTTGAACAAAAATGCAAAAAGCAATTCAGTGGAGGAAATGATATCCTTTTCAACAAATGGCACTGGAGCAATTGAACTTCCATATGCAAAAAAAATTGAACCATGAATGTAATCTCACACCTTATATAAAAATTAACTCAAAATGGATCCTAGGCTTAAATGTAAAATTATAAAGCTTTTAGAAAAAAATTCAGAGAAAATCTTTAGAATCTGAGACTTGGTGAGAAATTCTTAGACCTAAAACCCAAAACATAATCCATGAAAGATAAAAAAGTAAACGAGTGTATTTCATCAAAATTGAATTTTTTGCTCCATGAAAGGCTTTGTCAAGAGTAGAAAAAGTATTTTCATATCACATATTTGATAAAGAACTAGTGTGTAGAATACGTAAATAACTCTAAAAACTTAAACAAAACAACCCAGTTAAAAATGATAAAATGTATGATGAGACATTTTACTGAAAAGGATATTCAGATGGTAAATAAACACATGAAAAGATGCTCATCAATTTTAGCCATTAGAGAAATGCAAAATGAAACCACAATAAGATATCTCTCCTGAATGTCTGCAAGAATGTCTAAAAAAAAAAAAAAACAAAAATAGTGACAACACCAAATGCTGGCAAGGATGCAGAGAAACTATCATTTATAGCTCATAGATGGTTAGTGGGAATGTAAAATGATATTGTCACTCTGGAAAAGTTTGGCAGTTTACAAAACTAAATATACAACTATCATATGACCCAGCAATTGCACTCTTGTGCATTTATCCCAGAAAAATGAAGATTCATGTTCACATATAAGCCTGTATACAAATGCTTATAGCAGCTTAATTTGTAATAGCCAATATTTGGATCAGCCCAGTTGACTATCAGCAGGTGAATAGATGAACAATCTGCTGTACATCCATCCCTTGGACTACTGCTCAGCAATAAAATGGAAGAACTATTGGTATGCACATTAACTTAGATAAATACCCAGCTAATTATGATGATTATTGTGGGTAGATACACAGGTGCAAAAAATAATGCATATACCCTTTATCCAGTTTTCCCCAGGGGTAACATAT